>NW_024540415.1:0-110589 GCF_016647625.1 Suillus subalutaceus
TTGTGAGTTTATCAGGCTCAAAAGCCGTGGGGATGTGATGTGGTCTCAGTGCTGTTATGGCCTCTGTGGTTGCGAGAATGAGCCCATGTATCATTGTAGCGACTGTGAAGGACTTCAAATGTATTGTCAATCCTGTGTGGTAGCTCTCCATTCTGCTATGCCCTTGCATCATATTGAAGTACTTATTTATAAATCTATTTGCCTTTCTAAGTTCTGATCCTTGATTACATGCAGGTCTGGACAGGTGAATACTTTCAGTGCACCTCTTTTCACAATATTGGGCTACACATGGAACTTGGGCATCCCCCCGGGGTCTCATGTTGTAACCCAGCTCCAGCATTCGATCGTGAATTCACAGTTCTTAACACCAACGGTATTCATAGTCTTGCTCTCAATTTTGCAACTGCAAATCCGCACAGACTCATGCCATTCAATTACTGTGTGCTCAATGGTACCCTGCTATAAGTACTGACCCTCGAATGGCTGGTACCTTCCGACTCCTCAATTATTTTCAAATGTACACATTTGAATCCAAGGGATCTGCATTTGAATATTATCAAGCTTTGTCTTGCTTGACTGACAACACAGGCACAAAGAGGCCCAAGGTAAGTCTTTCGCTGTTTTGTACATTTTGTGACTAAATATGTACCAGGACCACTACGAATCCCTCCTTCGCATGAGCCACCAGCACTGCTGTGGCGATCACAACCTGGCAGGCACATATAAGAAAAGTGCTCAACCAGTATAAGTGAGTCTTGGCTCTGCCTAGCTGCTATACTTGCAGAATGCAAGAACATTCGACCCTAAAGGGGAAGCAAAGAAAACAAGGATCCATGAAAAGATGCTGATCAACCCTGGTGAATAGTGATGGAAGTGCGAGAAATGCGCTGAAGGCACGCGCGAGAAAGCGAAGTGCGAAAGTGTGCGAAGTGCAGGAAGGTAGTGCAAGCGGTGCACAAGTGAAAAGATGTGAACTGAGACTTCTGAGAGACGACTGATGATGATGATAGGATGGGAAAGGCGACTAAGGACTGATACTGATGCTGCCACTAGCTAGAGACTGCTGCTAGGGCCTATGACGACGAATACATGCATTGCATGGAACTAAATACCAAGTAACATGGTGGTAAGAAGATACTGAGTGGTAGGAAGCTAAGGTGGAAAAGTGGGGTGTAAAACGAACATGGAAGTATGTAAGTTCTACCTAAGCGCTCTCCCAGGGATCGGAGCCAAATAGGGAGCGCTCTAAGTATGTAAGTGAGGTAAGGTGATGTAAAGTAAGGGTGCATAATGAAATGGGAAGTGTAATATGCCAAATATAGTCAGATAACGAAAAGGGACATACCAAGGGACTGGTTGGACAATGGATGGATGCTCCTGGATGATGTGTGATGCAGTGCGCTTAAGCGCGAGAAAGCGCGCAAGGTGCGCACGCGGGAATACTGCGCGTTGTGCGGGAAAGTGTTGTGCCTATGGCACAGTTTTGCGGGAAGTGGTGCGCTCCATGGTGGAAGTCATAGTGGATGATGGTGCAAGTTATGCCATGAAAGCCAGTTGTCAGAATTCGTAATATGGGCCCATAACAGCCTGCAGAAATGCAAGTCTCTACACCCGCCATCTCATTGCCCTTAAACAAGCAGGCCATGCTCATGATATCTCTGGAAGTTTGGGAATAAAGTTGGGGAAACTTGCCGTGGTTTGTCCCGCTTGTCCTCAACCAGGAAAAAACCTTCCACCAGACTGGGTAGACGCCCCTCCAGACAAACAGTAAGTTCTTTCGCTCCACTCATACACCAGTGCTTATCTTACACCATATAGGTGGCTGTATGGTTTGTTTGTTGGTATCGACACCAATTTCCGAATGTGTCATTGCAACAAATCATCGGAGGAAGCTGATCCAAGTTTCAGCAAGGGCTGGGCTTACTTTGTGGAGGAGTTGCAATTCCAGCCAAGAGTCTCGCAAGCTGGCGTACGATGATAGAGGATTGGGAGTCTGACCTGATCTAATGCAAATCCATTCGACTCAACATCTCCACTTATGACACAAGCCTCTGTTCAACTAGAGCTCTCACAAGCTGAAGCAGACCAACTCAAACGCAGACTCGATATGTCCTTGCACTCCGAGATTTCACCAATTGTCTTGATAGCTGTTGGAATTGAGCTTGAGATGCAGCAGTATGTAGCATTATTCTGCTGCTCTTTACTTGACTGACAATTTATCTTTCTTTGACAGGTGCCACCTTGTTCATGAGACCTCAAGTATAGGTGCACACGCCACTGAAATCCAGCTATCTACACTACAGCAGTGGACAAATACGCTCCGTCATTGAATTGAACACTGAATCAAGATTCAGACCCTTTACATGCCATGTGTCACACGTCTTTGTGACACAATTGATGCTACCCTCGTCTGATAATGCAGAAGAAGACATCCATAGCATTAAGCTCTGGATGCCCTCCATGATTGTCACCCGGTCTTTATCTTGTGACAGAAACCTAGTTGCAGATCGAATGGAAACTTCGCAGAGCTCAGGGACATGAGGCGCTGCATGAACTTCATCAGCACCTGCGGCTCAAGCAGCATCTTCACCGGCTTCAAGAAGGACTGGATTACTGGTCAACGTGGACACACAAGGTCATGTGGGATCATCGACATGGTACCAAAAAAAATTGATGCGTCTGCTACTAAATATTGCATTGCTTAGACCTCCCTCAGTGCTCTTGCTGAGCCTCTTCTTGAAATTGACTGGAAGACCAAGTTCCCAATGCTCGAGAAAGAGGATGTCCAGCGGAATGACTGAGGACCAAGCAGTGAGTGAAAGTATTTCTGAGGGGAAAAGATTAGTTTCTATTTCACGGATTTGGAAGCAACATTATGGAACTTTCAGATGGCAAGCTCACCTCATCATCTTAGCTAGTTCCCTTCTGAACCATGTGTTCTAGCTATGCACATTGAGTGGTGCAAGACTCGTGCATGCGCTAACCAGTGGTCCGAGGAGGTAGAGCTGTTGCAAGAGGAAATGCGCTGCTGTCCTCTTACTTAAGGGTCTTATATACAACATGTATATAGTGACAGCACAACTATATAGGATAAGACTTCTTGCCAGTCCTTAAGTACACGGTCTACGACTTTTCTAGTTTTCGTGGTAGATAACGTGTGAGTTCTTGGGAGGGTTTACTTAAAAATGTCCCCTTCTTGCTTTCTCTCTGTAGGTTTGCTTTGAGGTCTTTTGTCAATTAAATAGGTTTATTTCACCCTATGAAAGTTTGCCTCAATGTGAAGTAGTTCTCTTAGTTTGATTCTCCCTTCCTATGAAAGAGAGAGGTTATTTGTATGTGTGAAGTTTAGTTTAAGTTTAGTGGGTTAGTTTGTTATATAGTCAACCCCTGTAAGGTAGTATATAACTCAGATAGATGTTTCTTAGTCTTACTTCAAGGCACTAGATTTGCCTGCACTTTATTTCTTAGGTAATCTCACTTGATTTGAGAACAGGGTTTAAAGTGGGAAGCTTAGATTGACAGTGGCAAAATGGGCTCCTTTTATACCTTTTTGGAGGCCATATTACTAAGCATGATTCAGCACATGGATTGGTAAGAACATCCTTACAAATCAATCCTTTTAGTGTGTTGAGTCAGCTTGTTTACTAACTAGCTTATGAATACAATGTAATATTACAAAGAAAGATGAATAAAAGACATGAGTCATCCCAAGGATTGGTAAGAACATGCTTACAAACCAATCTTTTGAGTGAGCTGAATCAGCCTTCTTACTAGGTAGCTTATAAATACACTTGCAAGTCTTACAAAGCATGACGAATCATGACAAAAACATGATGAGTCAAGTTGAATCCTTACAAATCAGATTATTAACCAGTCACATGACAAGCTTACAAACATGCTTTGTGGCTGGAGAGGAAGTTTGATGGATAAATATGCCTAGAAAAATGGAAACAGATAGAATCTCATGGAACAAAATAGAAATACATGGAAAAATGGAAGTGAAGTTTTGAAAGTGAAAATACTAGCTAATAACTAAGGGAAAAATGATGGGGTAACTTGGTGATAGGATACATTCTGGTGTATTATACCTCCCTTATTACTTCTACTATGTATATGTCATGGTATGAGTCACATACCATGCATGACACCGCTGAGGGCGAGGAATGATAGCTGCGTGCTAGGGGGAAGAGTGGGAAGTGGGCTCTCAAGTGCTCCTCTGGATACGAGTGGAAAGTCGTCCCAAGGGGATTGCTACTGAGAAAGATTCCTCTAGTGAATGGTGAGGGGGATCTATAACCAGTGATTCGGTCTCGAAGTCTGAATGGGACACTGAGGCAAATAATGCACCCAAAAGCGAAGTGCACTAGCTAAAGGCGCCTAAACTGCGCTAATAAGGCAGAAAGTGCAGAAAAGCGCGCTTCAAATGTCAAAGCGCACTTCAGTGCGATCACAATGGAGTGCTTCGAGTAGAGATGACAATCAAAATGGGGAATCAGGACTTTGATAGATGTAGAAATAGACACTTAAAGGTGTCAAAGCGCCAATAGGAAGGAAAACCAGTGTATTCAGATAGAAACTCGAGCTATACACTTCAGATGGTAGTGGAGCAGAAGTAAGTGACCGGAAAACAAACATGGTGACGTGTAGGTATGCTAAGCGAGTTCCCACGGCTCAGAGCCGAATAGGAAGTACTAAGGTAAATGGTGAGGTAAGTCAGGGTCCATAACGAGATATGATGATAAGTACCTAGTGCCTGCGTGACGGAGTATGAGTTCTGAAGAAGGGAAAACGCACCAATGGACCTTGGAGGACTGGGACGGGACATGCAGAGGACAGGCGACGGATCCTAGGGAAATGCGACGAAGTGCACCGTAACGCGCTCGAACGCACTTGAACGCGCTGGTACGCGCCAAAGTGCGCGTTGCGTGGAAGTCGTATTAGAAGCGCATTGTAAGGATATCGAGTGCGTCGTGAAAAGCCGTGAATTTGGCCCATATGAGCCTGGAGAAATGTGAATCTCTACAACCGCGTTCTCACATTCTTTGATTGGTATGCGGTGTGATGACAAGATATGGCTGGGCTGTAGGTAAAAGCACCAAACCAATATATATGAGTCTCCTGCTCTCCTAGCTGCTACTCTTGCTAGCAAGAACATTCAACCCTAAAGGATCTCTGACTAGGCTCAGGCTCAAAGAAAGAGAGTGGAGAAGGTACTCCAAGTCAAGGTAAGAAAATTATGTTCCAGGAGCTATCTGGTGAGCTGAGGGAGCTACAACTAGGAAAGCTACAACTAGGGGATGCTACTAAATAACCCAAGTGAATGGGGAGCAACCAAAGAACTGGAAACAAGGGAAACTAGGTAATGACTGTAGAGTCCTAGGTAAAGGGAAGATGATTATGTAAGCAGCAAAAGTGCGAACCTAATCTAAGGAAAGTGTCAATAAGAGGTGCATAGTGAAAAGTGCCTCTGCAAGGCTACAGAAAGTTTGAACACCACAGCGGCCTGGTGGGTGGAACGTGCAACATCCAAGACGTGGCTCGGGCCCATAGAGAATGAAGGTGCAGTAGCATATGCGTGTCGGCAAGCTGCCATTCGGAGGATGATGCATGACCACTGCTCTTCAATCTGGAGTGTCATCCCTGGCCTCATTGCCCAGTCATCACGCAGTACCACTATCTAATGTTTTGCGGGGATATGTTTTTTCCGTGATTTTCATGTATTTGTAATTACTTGACATTGTGTATTGAGCTATTTCCCCAATGGACTAGTACCTATCTGTTCCTAATAGCATAGCAGACGCGGTGTCCTCTTACTTAAGGGTCTTATGTATGCCACTTGTATAGTGACAACACAACTATACAGGATAAGACTTATTGCCAGTCCTTAAGTACACAGTGTGACAATCATATTGGCGCTAGGCATGTATACCTGCATAAGCCTTCAATAGGTGGACCAAAGCTAGACCTCATATCATTCACTATTCCCCTATACACGGTCTTCACTTGTCTCATCTATAATCCTTGTCTGACACTATTCTGCACTTTCCCGCACTATGCGCGCACATTCCCGCAGCGCTACTCATGTTCCCACGACTTATCCTGCGCTATTCCCGCGCTTATAGCGCTGTTGGAACCACCAGCAATGTGTTTTAGGTCCATTAGCACATGTCTGCTCTATCCAGCGCTTGTTCCTGCGCTTATCCAGCGCGCTGTTCTCGCGCTCTAGGAACCCTTCAGAACATCGGAATCCATCCATTGTCCAGCCTACCTCATTGGTATGTAATTTGCCTTGCCTCGAGTTTGTCAAAAGTGCTACAGTCTTATTACATGTACATGTACATCCTATCCCTTCCGAGTCCAAGATGGTATAGCTTACTAGTATAAGAAGCCTATGGTGATTACTTCGACTTTACTTCCCTTCGACTGTATTTCCTTCTCCTTAGGTTTTACTTAGAAGTAGTCACCTTTAGTTGCGCTCTATAGCCCCCTATTGGTTTACCTTGACTTTCCTTACCCTTGCAATCAATACCCTTGCAATCAATACCCTTGATCTCACTCACTATCCAGCACCCTCCTTTGACTCAGTGTCCGCTTTTCTTGACTCCCGCTTTTCCCACGCACTAGCGCTCCACTACCGACACATTAGCGACCCAATAGCGACCATCTACCGACCTGCACTTATGCTTTTCTCACGCCATAGCGCTCTATAGTTGCGACATACTTTCCCACGCACTAGCGCTGTATCTTGCGACGCGCTTTCCCGCACTATAGCGCACTTTCAGGTCTTTCTATCTTAAGTTGTCCTTAGTAGCTTTTCCCTCGGGTCAAACATTCTTGCTTTATTGTTTGCAAGTATAGCAGCATAGGCAGAGCTTAGACATATACTGGCTTAGTACCTTTACAAGTGCCTAGTCAGGTTGTGTTATTCACACCGGCTTAAGGAATCAATCCTTAAGCTTGGATAGAGATGGAAGGACAAATCCGAAGGTTTGGAAGTCCGGCCTAGGGAATCCTTCAGGTTGGATCTGGAGGTCTGGATATTGGATGAGCAGAGGAGTGAGGATATTGGATGTGCAAGGGTGTATGGATCTGAACCAATACCGAACTGGATGACTGAAGTCATGGATATGGATATGGATGTCTGGATGTATGGAGAAGGATATGTGGATGTATGATGGTGTATGGATCCTGAACCAATAGTGGACTGGATGTCTAGAGGCATGGACTGGGAGTATGGAGGTATGGATGAGGGTATGGAGGTCCAGATGTGCGTCCAGAAGGTGTGGGAATATTATCAGATGTAGGTCCAGAATATGGTATATGACACGCCCACCCGTCTATATTATATACCACCATCGGCCCACCCGTCTAATATAATATGCATCTGGGCCCACCCATGTATGTGATAATAAGTACCCTTGGCATACCCATCTATCTGATACACATCTACCTCGGTACACCCATCTGCATAAAATCCAACTACCTCAGCCCATCCGTCTATAGAATATTCATGTCCATCGGCCTACTCATCTACTCTACATATTCCCCACATGGGCCCACCCACCTCCATCAGGAATAATATCCCTCCCAGCCCATCCATCATAGTTGAGGATATTTCTACCATCGGCCCATGGTTCACTGGCCCGTCTTATACAGGATATTATGTACGTTGGTTCACTTGTATAATACAGAGTTAGGTCACTGTAGTATGTGACCAGCCTGGACAACTACTCCAACTACCTAGTCAGAAAACTGCGCTCCAAATGGCACCTATCAAGAACCAAACCATCACAATGGAATGCTATTGCCCAGTTTCATGACAGGGTGACCACAAGAATCATGGTGTGGTTGACTCCTGAAGATGGTGTACAGGAGGCGCCTTTTCTACTACTATGCAGACATGTCCTCGACATCACATGGTCCATTTTGACATCCAACAGTGCTGCATTTTGACATCCAACAGTGCTGCATTTGAGGAGGTATGTACTTATATATTGCAGGACAGCTGTTTTTCCTCACTCATTATGGCAGGTCAGCAGATGGTTCGAGCCTCTGCTGTTGCACTATCACACGCTTCATCGTCACAGCCATCCGATGGATGACAAGACAGAGGTCATGTTCACGAACCTCCACAACGACCCTGAGGGTGTTTGAATTTGAGAAAATTGAGGAGGCAGTCAGTGTGATGGACATGAGCCATGGTCTGTGTAGCGCTAACATTCACCTTCGCAGGTGTTTACCTGCTTGTGGGCACTCCACACGATGATGGTGCTGCGCCTCCAGAACAAGCTCACCACTACAGTCGCTTGCAGTCAGCAGAGCCAGCCTTTAAAGGACCGAAAGGAGGTCAATGAAAATTTTGAGAGGTTAGGATCTGCCAGCAAAAACGACCTGAAGATGTTGTGGAACATGATGGCATTGAGAAAGGGGCGGGGAATGGACCCCACAACTGAGCCGCAGGTAATTTGTGGGATCCTGGCCCTGCATGTCATGAGCTGGGACTGGAACAACTGCATGTCAAAGAATAGCAAGCGGGACATGGAGCTGTTCATCAAGGCAATATTGCTTGACCTTGGCAGAGAGTGCACTAGGCGAGAGGATCTCTTCAATGATCTGCTGGTTGCTGGCCTCCGAAAAATACTGGAGGATGTGATTGCAAAGCATGCAAAAGCTATCAATATGATTGGAGAAGGTGGCAGGATGATCAAGCGGAAGAGGTGGTCATGGTACAATGGTGCTGAGATTCCATCGGATATTGCCCCAACTACCACAGTGACACTCACGGATGCACATATACAACATCGCCATGAGTTGGAGGGATATGACCGTGCTGCTATTATCAAGCTAATCTCATACGTCAAGCACATAGCAGGTGTGAAGGCAACCTCCTCGACCCACAGTCCGATGGCAGTGAACATTGTTCGAGGTCTACAGAATTTGATACATGTATGTTCATAAATTGTGGCTGCTAATAAACACCACTGACGAGAAATTCATATTAGGAACTGGAGATCAATTCTACCTGTCTGCGCATACAAGCACTGGAGGGTGACAACAGTGTCTTATACAACATTAAGGATACCGTTGATCTTATGATTCCAGCCATAAAAGGCATAGAAGATCAAAACACGATTGTAAGTCTATGCACATGTATGGTTTTACTCTCGAGAGTGGACAGCTAATGTGACTCCCGCAGGACGAACAAGAAGATGAGCAGGCCCTGCCGTGTACCTCTATGGTTCCTGTGGTCATGCAGACACACAAGCCACAGCCTTAGATATTGACAAATTTTTAAAATCCCAGCGGCCACACCAAAGGCCCATTGTCCATCCTGAACTATCTGATCTGAGCATTGATGACCCCACACCCACCTCACATACTAGTACAACAGATACAATCAGGACCCTGCAAACTGAGAATGAAGGCAATGCAAGGGCCAGTACTGGTAAGTATGCACCATGGTCACCATTTCTTCTGCAGATGACACATTGTTCCAGGAACTGAAGATCCTATTGGTGAGCAGGGCGATGGCGATGGATGGTCTGACAGAATGGTGACAGATGCGGCTGTCAGTAGTGAGCCTAACTCGGGCGCAGAAGACAGTGGGCATGGTTACAATGCTACAGCTGCGGTGGTGTCATGTGAAGGCACCCCTATCAATATCGACCAGAGACACGCAAGTTCAGGCATGGAAGACCTTGGTACTTCTGTTGGAGATTTGGGGGTAGATACCAGTAAGTAACTTGCTCCCCCCCCATGACTATATTGACTGCTCCGTAGCAGGCACAACTACTGGTGCCCACATGATCAAGGTGACTGTCCCATCTATCCACAATGGTTGTATGTCCATTTATCATTAGACATTTGTTATGACTTTAAGATGCATTCACCAGCTCTAACCACATTGGTCCCTAAGACATCACGCGCTGAAGTTCCTAGTAAACAATTGGCCCCAAAGTCGATGACACATGTGACTGTGAGCAAGATATCGAAACATCCAAGAGGTTCAACAGGTACTTTGCTATTGTTGCACCTGTACCTGTCACTGACATTGATATAATGTCTCAGTGAATTCTCCAGGACATGCAAACAAGAAGGCTCACAGAACTTACACCAATGGCAATGATCTTGATTCTGATGATTTCGTTGTTGTGAAAGCAACTATGTAAATTTGGTAGCTGTCATATCCCGTATTCCAGACCTATGTCCGATGATGCTCCCACGCCTTCCGGACGCCTTCCAGATGCACATACAGACCTCCATACCCTTATCCATGACTCCATACCCTTATCCATGCCTTTAGTCCTCCAGTCCACTATCGGTTTCGGATCCATACACCTTCATACATTCATATATCCATACCTCTGGACCTCTGCAGCTAAGCCTGTTTCATCCACCCTTAGTCCTATCAGATCCGAGCTCATTCCATCTTGGACTCTACCTTCCCTAGACTATTGGTCTATATTCATGATCATATCCTAGTCTCGTCTTCGCCTAGATCTCCAGATCCGCTCATCTGATATCCAGACGCCCCATCCGACATCTCTAGACCTCTGGATCCGACCTATACTCATATCCGAAGCCCAAACCTTAAATCAGTGTCCATCTCCTTATGGTAATCCCCTTGACTCCGGACTTTGGTTATCTCTGTTTCCGTCTTGCTTATTGATCCTTGTACTCTGTTCATCTCCGAGTTCATTTACTTATGTTCCGTTCATACTTACCAATATGTTTCCATATGCTCGTACATAGCATTTGTCTTCAGCTTACTGATCCTCTCAGATCCCTTCCAGTATATAAACCTCTGTACAACTCCTGTAAAAGTTTCCTTAGTTCGAATATCATATTAGACTTCACTCATTCAACATAGACTTGCTCTCTCTCGCATCTGCTCTCAGGACTTCGGTCCATCTTAGTATTGCCTTTCCTTAGGCCTAGGGAAGGATTCCCTAGGCCAACTTTCTGGTCCTCCGGATTTATCCTTCCGTCTACATCCATGCATAGGGATTGACTCCCTAAGCCAGAGTTTTGCCTTTCTGGCACTTCCTGTTTTTCCAAGACTTCTGTCTAAACCCCGTCTATCTGACTCTACCATAGTGTAGTCTACCTCTGTTTGTTTCTACCCTGGACCTTGTCCATAGTAGCCTTTCCCCTCCTGTCCTCATCCTGTCTGCTCCTCTGCTCCTCTGCTCCTCTGCTCCTCTGCTCCTCTGCTCCTCTGCTCCTCTGCTCCTCTGCTCCTCTGCTCCTCTGCTCCTCTGCTCCTCTGCTCCTCTGCTCCTCTGCTCCTCTGCTCCTCTGCTCCTCTGCTCCTCTGCTCCTCTGCTCCTCTGCTCCTCCTAAACCTTCAGACCTTCAGACATCATAACCTTCAGACGTCATAACCTTTGGACATCTTAACCTTCAGACCTCCGGATGTCCTGTCCTTCGGACCACTCGTCCTATCCTATCCTGTTTTGGACTCTGTTCATTGCAGTCCCTCCTCTATGTGTTTCCATCTAAGAAGCTTACCATGGGAAGTCCTTCAGCACTCCACCAGAGTAGCCAGTCTCCAGAAGTCCTTCAGACTTTGTTGGATTCCATCCGGATTTCATTCTGAAATTAAGGGCACATACTCAGGTAAGGGACACAGCGCACAAGCTGAGGCCAAGCCCTTCAGATCCATTAACCCTTGAGCTACAGTCTTAACAGTAGCTCATTACATGAAATTCAGTAGACTATAGAATCGGATCTCTCAATTTGCATTATTCTTGAACTTCTC
Source organism: Suillus subalutaceus (assembly GCF_016647625.1). Taxonomy (NCBI): domain Eukaryota; kingdom Fungi; phylum Basidiomycota; class Agaricomycetes; order Boletales; family Suillaceae; genus Suillus; species Suillus subalutaceus. Next base: position 11,762 of record NW_024540415.1, read on the forward strand.
CCCATTGGTATCCCACCAGTTCTCCATGCGAGTCTCTCTCTCTAGCCTCATTGCAATGACAATGATCGGGACCCCCTGGCAGATCCCAGTGATATAGGCCCAAGCTGAGAGCATAAGGGGTGGAAGTGTTGTATGTAGATCATTTCCGTTCAGATCCCATAGTACCATCATTATCTCTGAACCTGTGGTGCACTCCTTGACACTGGAAGCCACAGAGGAATGCTTCCACAAGGAACTCGAGCTGGACAGGAGGGATGGCAAATACGAGTTTTCTCGTTATGAAGATGCAGGTATACTACTTGAGACAGCTGGACGTACTACAACAGATAGGGAATATACTGGAATCTATGCATACAAACATACTCAATAATACAATATCTCGCTTGATGCAAGTCGCTAAAAATCCACTATAAGTGTTCGCCCATATTTCAGTCATTTTCCGGAGATATGGCTGGGACCGCGACTCACTGGGGATGATCTCTGAGAGCATCGCACCCAAGTACGGCAACATTCAATTCATGGCGACCCATTGTGACTATGAACCAAGGGCAGCAGTATTGAGCCCACCCTCAAACCAACCTCTCGTCTGCCCTCCTCCTTGCATCCCAAGTCCACCAACATCCAATTGGCCCTCATCACATCAAGTCTAAGTCAGTGAGATCTGTTTGACTTTGTTATCTAACAACTAATCCTAACAGGCATCAACAACCATTGAAATACACGGATCAATTATGTAATATGATCTGAGGTCCATACTTCGAACTAAGTTTTCAATGTCTCTCTGGTCTGAAAATGACGATAGCGATTGGGTTCTGGAATCATTGTATGGTGGCTCCATCCATAAGGACCACAATGACTCAGATATCAATATCGCTACACCTAGTCCAATTGAAGAAAAGTAGCCAGGATGAGTATATTGTGATCACCAATGAAGAATGAAACCTCCTCTATCACCTACTCCACCCCTACAAGTCACTCGGGCCATTCTGAGAGATGTTCTTCAAAGACATGCACCAAATTTCACAGAATGTGCCAAACAATATATCAGGGTCAATTCTGCCTTATCACAGGGGACAATGAGGCACTCGAAATAGTGCATGTCATTCCAGTTGATAACACATATGGTGCATATGTACCTGCATGCGCCAATACACCCCCTTGGAGGGTGGAAGTGTGAAGTCGGGTGTGAATGAAGACTAGGACACCAATGAAGCGATAGAGTGCAGGGGAATGCAGATCAAATACCTTGACATGATTTGCTACAAATCCTAGTGATTTCGACATTTTGAGAGGAACACTGAGAGAAGGGCCTGGCAAGGTTTTCACAGTGTGGCCAGAATCTGTACGAAGAATCTGAATCATGGTCTCTATGGATGGTCTCTGTAGATTACCCTGGTTGAGGTCACTATCTTCATCTCATTTACATTTCTTTTTCTTCTTCTTGATGTCACTTGGTATTATAGTGGAAGTTTTCGAGACTATGCACCTGGAGCTTCGGCTTTGGACTTACGATCTTCGAGGGTCCAGTGATGCCCTAGAAGAGGGAGGGAAGGAAGAAGCCAGTATCGAGGGTGCTTGAGCCCTTACGGAGCCATTGACAGAGGAAGAAAGATCTTGATCATCCTCATTCAAAGCTGGGGTGACTGCAATAACATCATTGTGGTGAGACCATGGCAGATTGGGAGAATGTTCTTGAAGTAATAATATAAGCATGACATCCATCAGATCAAACAGGATGCCCCTTACAGAGCCATTGACAGAGGAAGAAAGATTGTGATCATCCCCATCCAAAGCTGGGGTGACTGCAATAATGTCATTGTGGTGAGACCATGGCAGATTGGGAGAATGTTCATGAAGTAATAATCTGAGCTTGTGCACAGAAGAGTGAACAGTGAATGTCAATGCACCCTTAGCTCTTGTAAGTGGTGTTGGAGGAGCAAAGTTCAGGAGAGGATACAGAGTTGTTATAGTTGCATCACTAAATAGAAGGGCACAGGACAGGTCACCTAGCATGAGCAGGACCAGTAGGGAGCCTGATTTTGTAGCAACTGTCTTGTAAACACAGTCCAGATTCATATGTTTTGCGCCATCGCTGTGCAACACATCAGTGTCCTAGTATTTGTGGTTTAAGAATATCCAGTTTTCACTGGGGTTTGGAGCTTACAGAACCCTACTCTGTGGAGTTGGGGACAATGGTGGGACCACCAGAAAGTATTGCAAGAGGGTCAAAATCAACTTTTACAGGATGTTGTACAAAAACTATGTGAAGTGTAGCGTCATTTAAAAACGAAACAGACTGTAGAGGCAAACAGTGTGAAATGAGTAGACTATGAGGACATGTGAGCAAGAGATAAAAACCGTTCAGATCACACCTCCTTAGGCCATCCTGGTCCTCTTCATAGACCCAGTGTCATATACCATATTCCCGGGTAAAGATCCGAAGATCCAGATCTCAGATCCGATCCAGATCCGATCCAGATCGATGGACATATCCGTCGTCCGGTCCACAGATCCGATCTAATCCTTGTTTCATGTCCTGTTCATATAACTCTAACTATTGTTCATCTCCTTTCGGCATTCCTGTACACCAGTATACCGGTTATCCTTTACTTCTGTTATGCTTACTGATCCGCTACACTTACTGATCCGCTTTAGCTTAGACTTCATTCCCGGTTATGATACATTATCCGTCCGACTTACCAGTACACTGTACACATACTTTTCTTATACTTCGTACATAGCCTCGCGTCCTTGCTTATTGATCATTCTGTTAGTTATCTGTAGTATATAAACCCTTGTACATGCGCTGTAGTAGATCAGTTCGAATATCATCTTAGATTGCACTCATTCTGTCTGGACTCTAAGTCCATCTGTTATCCATCCGGACTTGAGTACAATACTCTTGTCTACTCCGAGACTTAGGATTGATTCCTATAGTCTATATATCCGTCTCTGTCTTCGGACAGTCCTCGCCCGTTAGTTTCTAGTTCGGATCTGATCCGGATTAGCCATTACTATATACGTTCAATATCCGGAAGCCATAATGGATCCGTTACGAGACTTATCCGTCTCAATATACGCGATACTCTAGTACTCTGAAATAAGGGGCAAGACTCGGGAAAGGGGCACAGCACATGAGCTGAGGCTGAAGCCCTTCGGATCCAATACTACTTGAGTATGGTCTTAGTACCCAGACCCTCCAGTGGTCACTTCATCTTCTTCCGCCTTGCGCTTGATGATCTGATTGTGCCAAGTAGCATAACGTCCATATCCCATTTGCTTTGCACTGACAACGATTTCATCGGTGAGAATATCCCAATTGATTAGTGGCGTCGGTTCACATCAACCAAAGAGATAGTGAGGAGATCCTTGTGACTCTTCATGTAATCTCTGAGTTGGCCCCTGGTGGATTTCTTCGTCTGTGATACGCTGATCTCAGCAGCCCACAGTGGGATACAATCTCCACTCGGGTCCTTGTATTCCATCAACATATCTGGTATTCCGAGTTTCTTGCCGATGGCACTCAGTATCGCGACGTCGTTTTGCATACGGATCTGTCCGAAGTGGTAGGGAACACCTATTGACCCCACGGCGCCAAGTAGTGTGGCACTCATTGGGGCCGGGTATGATTGATGTAGTCGATTAGGCAGGGTGACAGTCAGAAGTTTCAGTTCTGAAGCATATGCTAGTCTGATGGAAGTCAATGTATGAGTAGGGGATTAGATGGATATGGATATGGATATGTGTGAGAACATACTTGCGCGTCATTTTCTCATCATCGATTGCATCTAAAACATAATGATAATCGTCCTTTGACACATTGAAGAATTCCTGTATCGTGGAGCATGAGTCAATGAAGATAACAGAATGAATTGAACGATTAGTACTTCGACTTCTTGCACATTGTCGCCATCTGTGATGGCTGCAATAATCCGTTTGCGGAAGTCTTTTGCTAGGGTTAGGGTGGCACTGGGTGTGGGATCTATCTTTTCTGGCAGAAAAACTGTGAAAAAATTGAATGAAAAAGACAAAATTTGTCTTCCATTTTCTTTTCCTAAAAAGTATGAAACAGAAAAATAATTTGTCTCAACATTATCAATGGCACAAATTGTGAACAAATTAAAATTTTCTACATTCAATTTGTTCATGATGGATCAGATGAAAATTGTAAAGTGATGTTCCAATTTGTAGTTGAACAAAATTATATACAAATTGAAAGCAATCTGAGTCAAGATTTTTTCCAAAATTTTGTACTGGAAACATTGAATGGAGAAATAAAATATTTCTGTATCATTTGTCTGGTGGAAAATAATGGACAAAATCAAGACCAGGGAACCATTTCAATGTTTCCTCACATTATCCAGCCAAAAAATCAAGACAATATTGTGACATTGTGTCACAATAAATATAATATGTGTGCAATGGAAAAACAAAAGACAAATTGAAAGCAAAATATTATAATTTGCCTAAGATTTAGAGATGAGAAAAAACAAGAAGCAATTGAACTGGAAAAAATTGTAAATATCATTCACATAAATGCTCAGTTTTGACAAAATGAAAATTTGAGAAAAATTGGAAAGAATTTCAGCTGTGATGCATTGTAACTGGTCAATTCAAGTAGAAATGACATATGACGTCACATGAGGAGGACAGCACAATATGAAAAATTAAAATGAGCATTTGGAGTGTGTTTGCACATACAGTGGCTCAAAAAACCGTCCGTATGTTTTGGCATTTTTCACTATCTATAATATTGTGTGAGAACAAACAAATGCCTCAAAAACATGCTTATACCACATTGTAGTATGGCTTCAGGGCTTTCATTTGAGCCCTACACCGTGGGAATCGGTGGAGATATGGTGGAGATACAAGGCTCACAAAATGGTGACTCATGCGGACAGTTTTTGACTCAAGTATTTTACAGTAATAACCAGGTATTCTAGTATTTTGTATGACCTCCCTTGGCTTTAATTACTGCCTCTATCCTTCTAGGCATACTCTCAATTAATTTCTGGCAATCCTCGGCTGTGATCTTCCCCCATTCCACTGCTACTCTCTCCCAAAGCTCCCATACTCCTTTAGGGGGGTTTTCATAGGCTTGAAGCTTTTTCTTGAGTGTTCCCCAGAGATGTTCAATGACATTGACATCAGGAGACTGTGCTGGCCAGTCAAGAACATTGATGTTATGTTCTTCAAACCATTCCCTAGCTCTTCTGGATGTGTGCTTGGGATCATTATCCTGTTGGAAAATGATATCTTCTTCATCAATCCCTGATTCTGCCAAGCTAGGCAGCAAGTGGTCATTTAAAATGTCCACATACTGCTCAGCATTCATCTTCCCCTCAACCTCAGCAAGCATTCCCACACCATTCCATCCCATACAGCCCCATACCATTAAAGAACCTCCTCCAAACTTGACAGTCCCATTAACCTCTCTGTCTGTTAGGCCATCTCCCTTCTTTTTCCATACATACACCTTCCCATCTGACCCAATCCTATTGATTTTGGTCTCATCTGACCATATAACATGCTTCCAGTCCTCTACAGTCCAGTGTTGATGAGCTAAGGCAAAGGCTAGTCTTCTCTGCCTATGTTTGATGGAGAGAAGAGGCTTTTTCTTCTTTGTTACTGCCTTGAGATGAGCTGCCTTGAGAACATTCCTCACAGTTTGTGAAGAGACAGGGGTAGTGATGGTGGAATTGATATAATGGGTGGCTTGGACAGCATTATCAGCCTTTCCTGTAGTGATATGTTGGATAATAGCCCTTTTGTCAGTAGAGGTAAGCTTGGATGGACGTCCTCCACAAGAGTTTTCCTTGTCTGGGTGGCTTTCTTTGATGAACTTGGCCACAGTGGACTTGCATATTCCAGTTCTAGAGGAAATTTGGCGAGCAGAGAGGCCAGCATAAGACAGAGAGAGGATATTATCTCTTTGAGCAGAGGAGATGACTTTCATGGTGATTATGACTATGATACATGAGATATTCTGGTTTATATAGTTAGATATAGTCATAAAATAACATAATGACACCACTTTATAATTTATATAATAGTGGCATGATTTTTATGGTGTCATAATAATGATTTATATAGTTTTAATATACACTCAAAAAACTGTCCACATGAGTCATCATTTTATAAGCCTTATATCTCCACCATATCTCCGCCGATTCCCACGGTGTAGGGCTCAAATAAAAGCCCTGAAGCCATACTACAATGTGGTATAAGTATGTCCTTGAGGAATTTGTTCATTCTCACACAATATCATAGATAGTGAAAAATGTCAAAACATGCGGACAGTTTTTTGAGCCACTGTACCAGGGCAGGCTCCATGCATTGTTTATTTTCAAGTTCCAATGTCCAATGTCTGATGTCCCGTGGCCAATGTCCAATGTCCTGTGTTGACATAATAGATGCATTCCGGATATATCACCTTTCTTGCCTCTTGCTATGTACTATACAGTACCTTCGCCACTCAGCCACAGATCCTCCATAGACCCTTATGTACTCACTTCGTGTTTTTCACCACCCCAGCGTCGTTCTATTAACTGTCACTGAGGTGAGCATTTCATCTTATCATGTAGTTGACACATCACTCATGTAACCTAGTCTTACCTAGGTACTTATTAATCTAGCATCATTCTATTAACTGTCGCTGAGTCTTTCCTAGACTTCCCAGATCCTGTAATGTCCCATAGCAAATGTCCAATGTCCTTGGTCAATGTCCAATGTCCCATAACCAATGTCTAATGTCCAACACCCAATTTCCAATGTCCCATGACCAATGATCAATGTCCTGTAATGTCCCTGGTCAATGTCCAATGTCCTGTGGGCAATGTCTAATGTCCCTGGTCAATGTCCAATGTCCAATATTGAATGTTCAATGTCCTGTAATTGTCTCATAGCCAATATCCAATGTCCCTGGTCAATGTTCAATGTCCTATATTCAATGTTCAATGTCCTATATTCAATGTCCAATGTCCCTTAATCAATGTCCAATGTCCCATAACCAATGTCCAATGTCCAATATTCAATGTCCTGTAATGTCCCGTGACCAATGTCCAATGACCTGTAATGTCCCATAGCCAATGTTCAATGTCCGTGGTCAATGTCCAATGTCCTTGGTCAATGTTCAATGTCCTATATTCAATGTCCAATGTCCAATGTCCCATAACCAATTCCAATGTTCAATATTCAATATTCAATGTCTTGTGGCCAATGTCCAATGTCCAATGTCCCTGGTCAATGTCTATGGTCAATGTCTACTGTCCCATAGCCTATGTCTAATGTTCTAGAGTCAATCTCCAATGTTCCTGGTCAATATCTGATGTCTTATAACCAACATCCAATGTCCCTAGTCAATGTCCAATGTCCCATAACCAGTGTTCAATGTCCCATGGCCAAAGTCCAAAGTCGTCCAATGTCTAATGTCCAACATTCAATGTCCAATGGCCCATCACTACTGTATTCAAGGACCAATGACCAATGTCCTGTAGTCAATTTCCGATGTCCCATGACCAAAGGCCAATGTCCCTGGTCAATGTCCAATGTCCGGTCAGCAATGTCCAATGTCCCATAACCAATGATCAATGTCCAATACTCAATGTCCAATGTCCCATGACCAATGACCAATGACCAATGATTAATGTCCTGTAATGTCCCTGGTCAATATTCAATATCCTATATTCAATGTCCAATGTCCTGTGGGCAATGTCTAATGTCCCTGGTCAATGTTCAATGCCCTATATTCAATGTCCAATGTCCAATATTCAATGTCCAATGTCCTGTAATCAATGTCCAATGTCCTGTAACCAATGTCCAATGTCCAATATTCAATGTCCTGTTATGTCCCATAGCCAATGTCCAATGTCCGTGGTCAATGTTCAATGTCTTATATTCAACGTCCAATGTCCCGTGGCCAAAGTCCAACATCCTGTAATGTTCCTAGTCAATGTCCAAGGTCCAAGGTCCAAGGTCCAAGGTCCAAGGTCCAAGGTCCAATATTCAATATCCAATGTCTAATATTCAATGTTCAATGTCCTATATTCAATGTCCAATATCCCATGGCCAATTTCCAATGTCCTGTAATGTCCCATGACCAATGACCAATGTCCCATAATGTCCCATAGCCAATGTCCAATGTCTTGTAATGTCCTGTTGTTAGCTGTTAGCTTAAACACGTCTATCTCTGCGTTACACTTACCTTAATCACCTTTGGCACCATATTCAGATTCTTCTTGGCCTTTCACGTCTCTGCTTGACAAACCTCTGATGCTTCTTGATCCTCCAGACCTCATGGTCACCTCCACTTGACAAACCTTCAGACTCTCTTAGATAATCATCTTCATCGTATTTATGTTGTCGTGTCCGCTTGTTGACACCTCAGTTTTGTTCCCTCACACTACTGAGGTGTGTATGTCTTACCGTCTTGCACATAGTGTCTTACTGATGTATCTTAGTGTCTCTTGTTCATCACTAGGTACTGCTATCAATATAGTTTTGTTCCCTAACACTACTGAGTGTCTCTCGTTCGTCACTAGACTGCGCTAGTGTCATTAGGTTATGAGCCCTGTGCTCTAGAGCACAGACAACTTAGGCACGAAGCAGAACACTTATGAACATGCGTTCATCTAATGGCTGGACATTAAATTTTGAACCCTTTCGTCATTCTCATAAATCGCATGATGGGCAAATTCGACCACATTTCCAAATTAACCAGGTTCTGATACTTACCCCAGCTGGAGGCGTGCAGTTGAGCTAGCCCTGGCCGTAGAAGGCTTATGGAACCATTGCAGCGAAGGCACCAACCCAACAGATGTCACTGAGTTAGCTAGCGTAATGCCTGCACCAGCGACGGCTGGTCAACCTACAGCTGCAGAGCTGGTCCTCATGAAAGACTGGATAAAGGAAGATGTGCAGGCGAAAGCGATCATTGGAAGATGGCTCTCCCCCGTTGTCCAGTATCTGTTAGGTGAAAAACTCACTGCGCATCAGCAGTGGGACACATTGACAAAACGGTTTGCTCGCCTTGATGTCACTTCCCAGTTCGAACTACGAACTCAACTCTTCACCGAAAAGCTGAAGGATGCAGATGACGCATCCCGCTATCTCAGAGTATTTGAAAATGGATGTCATCGATTTGCGGAAATGGGACTTGCGTTCTCGGATGAGGAAGCCATCTGGATGTTCCTCCACGGTCTCCCAGACACTCCACAGTGGGTTGTATACCACAGCCTCACAATGATGCACAACAAAATGGCATCAACCACCACAAAGACGTCCTCCGTGATGCTTACCTTCGAAGAAGTTGTCACCTCCTTCACAGAAGAGGCCAACCGTCAGTGTGGTCAGCAAAAGTTACACCCGGGTGGGCCAGGCTCCGAGTATGCTAATGCACTCTCTGTATCCTCGAATGAACGAAGAGTCAATCCTGCAACCAGTGTTCAAATTCACAAGAATAACCCCAAGGGGGTGGCCTGTGAAAATCTGCTATGCTTGGGTCTTCCACGTTCACTGACGCATGACAAGGAGCACTGCATGCAACAAGGTGGCGGAATGGAAGGAAAGTCGCCTTGGGGTAATTGGGGAGATCGCAGTATGGGAAAGAAGAAGGAGGTATCAGCAGTAGCCACTGAGTCGAAGCCTACAACCGCCACCGCGAGCTCTACCACTTCCCCCCCAGTCACTGAAACATCTGCCTTTGCCACTTCAAATAACTCCCACCATCGAGACTGGTCTTGCGCAGTTATCAATGATCTTGACCCTGAATCAATGCTGAGTGACGAGGACCTAGCCTGCATTACCACTCATGCGCTGTCGAGCATTCTAGACTCAGGGACTACATCCACTCTAGTCATGGACAGAAGCTTCTTCTGGACGTACAATACAGAGTCCAAGGTCATAGTGAAAACTGCTAACCATGGGAAGTTAGCCACATCAGGCAGAGGCGATTGTGTTGCAGAACTCACTGTGAATAATCGCACCCAATGCATTCACCTCGGGGATTGTCTCCATGCGCCAGGTGCACTAATCAACCTTGTATCTGTGGGACGTATGATCAGGAAGGGATGGGTTTGTAATTTTCTCCCTAGCCCACCACGATGTCAGCTCGTTTATCATGGGACAAACCTTGGAGACATTCCACTGAAAGGAAATCTCGCGTTCCTGGATCTAAGGTTTATCCCACCTAGCACGCCATCCCCACTCATGGAGCTCTCTGCCTTTGCCAAGGTCCCATTGTCCTGGGACCTTTGGCATGCACGCCTTGGCCATCCTGGAGGAAGTGCTGTCAAACGCTTGTCACATTTTTTGATTGGGACCAAAGTCGATACCTCACGTCCACTTCGAACCTGCAAGCCATGTGATACCTCACGTCCACTTCGAACCTGCAAGCCATGTATCATCGCCAAACACCCACACAAGCCATACCATGCATCCTCGATGCCACGCGCCTCCAATATCCTCGACCTTGTACATTCAGACCTTTGCGGTCCCTTCCCTGTCATAACTCCTCACGGCAAACACCACTTTGTGATCTTTCTCGATGACCATAGTAACCTACTCAACTTGCAACTACTGGCGACCAAAGATCAAGCCTTAGTCGCTTGGGAGGTTGTCCGAAAGCAGTGGGAGACACAAAGTGGCAGATGTGTGAAGATATTTCACTCTGACAATGGAGGCGAATTCATTGGGGCAGCTTTCCGTGAGGCTCTCGTATCTGCTGGCATAACTCGTCAATTGTCTGCCCCTTACACTCACCAGCAAAACAGAAAGGCAGAACGTGCCATCCGCACAATCGAGGGACGCCTATTTGCTATGCTTGAAACAGCAGACCTCCCTGCAACCCTTTGGGGAGAAGCGGTGCTAACAGTGTTACCTTTGGAATCGGAGCGAGTCGACTGCTCTTTGGCCGGGCCTTACTCCATATGAGGTTCTGAATGGACGGAAACCAGACTTATACCATCTGCGTGTTTTCAGCGCCAGGTGCTTTGTGTGTATTCCCACTGAACTCCAATCCAAACTCGGCCCCCATTCCCGACATGCTGTCTTTATGGGCTATCCTGATGGTACCAAGGGGTATCGCCTATGTGACAAGGAGACTGGTACCTTCTTTACTGCACGTGATGTCATCTTTGATGAAAACTTCGCTTCAATGGCATTCACTGGTGACTCTGACTCAGAAGAAGAGGATCTCCTTCCTTGTACTACCATTACTTCCCCATCCTCACCCATTGTCTTACTACTTAAGGGCCTTATGTACAACGCGTGTATAATGACAACACAACTATACAGGATAAGACTTCTTGCCAGTCCTTAAGTACATGGTCTACAACTTTCTAGTTTTCATGGTAGATAACGTGTGAGTTCTTGGGAGGGTTTACTGACGTGTCCTCTTCTTGTTGTTCCCTGGTGGAATACTCATAGATTCCCTAATGTTCTGATGAAAAGATCTGTTTCAATCTTGTAGATTGTGTCTCAACCTATGAAAGTCTGTCTCAACTTTGTCATGTTCTCGTGTCTCCCTTCCTGAAAAGAGAGAGTCTGTCTTAAAATACGTGAAGCCTAGTTAGAAAGCTGTTCTGGTGTTGTATACTCAACCCCTGTAAGGTAGTACACAACAAGTAATGAAGTCTGTCTTAAATACGTAAAGCCTAGTATGAAAGCTGTTCTGGTGTTGTATACTCAGCCCCTGAAAGGTAGCACACAACAAGTAGTTTATAAATAGATTGTTATATAAGCGACCCCTGTAAGGTAGTATACAACTAATCTCTGATACAATGTTTATCTTACTTCAAGGCACTCTTGGCCTGCACTTTAAGTCTTACGGACTCTCACGGTTTGAGAGAAGAGTGAAAAATGGGAAGTTATTTATTTAGTACTCTTGTATACTAAATAATACACTGATAGTAGTAACTCATTTGTAATATACTTGTAGCATAGTTGCTGCTTTCCCTGGGCTTTCAATGCCAGATACTAACAGACAGTGATGACTGATTCTCATGCTCATATTGTAATCCAACTTCTCACTGAGTGAGGGAAGTCTCTCTCTGATATCCTTGTTATCTGCCCTGGACTTACTATTCGTGGCCAGCTAATAACAGACAATTTATCTCTGGGCAAGGATCTGAACGTGTGTCTCTGTTTACTTCAAAGGCTAGACAAAGGCCTACACTTAAACTCTACTAACTTCCACATGAGAGTAGAGTACAAGTGGGAAGCTATTATTACTCAGTGTAGAATGGGCTCCTTTTATACCTTTTGGGAGGCCATTTTACTAAGCATGACTCATCACCGCATTAGTAAGTCACTGGCTTACTAACCATGCCATTTGGCAGTGCTGAATCAGCTGCTTACAAAGTAGTTTACAAATAAAGTTCATAATATTACAAAGCATGATAAATCATGACAAATCATGACAAATCATTACAAATTAGATTATTGCCTATCACATGACATGCTTACAAACATATCTGGTGGCTCACTGAAGGATTCTGTGGCTGAATGAGCCTGAAACAAATAGAAACAAATGGAAACAAATGGAAGCCACATGACAAATCATGCAGGATCCTTACAAAGCAGAATATTGCCTATCACATGACATGCTTACTAACACATCTTGGTGGCTCACTGGTGGCTGAATAAACCACGCAAAAGAAATGAAAAGAAAAGGGGAAAGGTGAAAACTATCATACTGGAAATATAAATACAAGTAAATCTGTCAAAATGGAACCAATCATAATAATACAATGAGGTACACCTTAGTGTACTCTCTGTAGCTACTTCCTGTCTATCAATGTCATGGTATGAGTTCCATACCATGCATGACACCGTGCCAGCCGTTCCTTTGCCATCCCTCACTTCCCCACCTGGTTCAGTTCCTCCACCCATCCCCAGGCGTTCAACTCATAATTGTGAGCTGACTACTGCAGGATGAGCCTACGCTGAATAAGTTGCGGCATCTAAGGTTCGTCTTCTGGCACTCCGCGAGGCACGCTCAGAGCATGCTGCTGCTGAGAATGCAGCACATGAGGGGTGCTACCTGAGGGGGTGGATGCAGACGATACTGACCTCACTTCTGTTGAGCCAAACGCAGATATTCCTGACGTTATGGCTAATGCCTGTATAGAGGAACAGGCCCACATCGTTCTACGGAGCAATCACAAATGCAATCCATCGAATCCTGACTACGACATGAGCTTGCCTCCCACTACCTACGATGAGGCTATGCAGTGCTCTGACCACTCTCACTGGCTCGCTGCCATGATGGCAGAACTCCAGACCATGAAGGATATGGGCGTGTACAAGTTGACGAAGCTCCCGGATGGGCGAAAGGCCATAGGCAATCGCTGGGTCCTAGAATTCAAGGAGGACAATAAAGGTGGGCCGGTCTATAAAGCGTGTCTGGTCGCCCAGGGATTTTCTCAGATCCCTGGTGTCAATTATGGTGCTAACTTTGCCCCCGTTGTCAAAACTGCCTCTGTCTGTTTTATCGCAGCTCTTGCATGTCGCAATGGTTGGGAGATCAACACCTTTGATGCGAGAAGGGCGTTCCTGTGGGGGGTTCTTAAGGAAGAGATATATATGCGCCAACTGAAGGGGTTTGAGGATGGCGATTGGGCACTGATGGTGTGGCTTATGCTCCGCACCATCTACAGCTTGAAACAGTCAGCTATGGAATGGTATGAGCAAGTGCGGGCTGTCATGTCAGAACTCGGCTTCACCAGATGCGCCGTTGACTATGCCGTCTTCATCTACGACAAATCCACCCCCTCCACTGGTCATATCTACTGCCTCGTGGGTTGGCATGTCGACGACGGTATGGGGACGTCCAACTCCAAGCCATTCCTTCAGTACGTTAAGGGTCGCATCGCTCAACAGTTTTGGAATAAAGGACTTAGGTCCTATCCAAAAGTTCCTCAGCGTGCAATTTGAACGCAACCGTGCAACAAGGGAGCTGTGGATGCATCAAGGTGAATACATCACTCACCTTCTCGATGAATATGATCTCCTTGACTGCAATCCTGTCCAACTCCCTCTTGATGCCACTCACCCATTTGGTCGTGCCGCCGACACATTCGAGGACATTCCCTCCCTTCCTACTCATTATTGCAAGATTGTTGGAGAGCTGCTCTACCTTGCTGTCTGCACTAGGGTGGACATAGCTTTTGCAGTCAATGCCCTGGCACAGCACTGTGCTAATCCCTCCCCTCGCTTCTATGCGGTGGCCAAGCGCCCCCTTCATTACCTTAGCGGTACGTTGAACTTACGTTCCCACTTTGGGGGTGACCGCGCTGATGAGGGCCTTCACGGCTTCTGTGATGCGGATTGGGCCAGCTCACCTGAAGATAGGCTGTCCATCTCAGGTTACGCCTGGTTCTTTGCGGGTGGCTTGATTGCGCACATCTCCAAGAAGCAGGTGACACACGCTCTCTCCTCAACTGAGGCAGAATATATGGCTGTGACCCATGCTCTGCAGGAGGGCATTTGGTTGCAGTCCTTGTTCACTGCCCTCCATGTCGCACTCACCCCTCCCATCATCCTCTACATGGATAATACAGGTGCCATCTCACTGTCCAAAGAGGCCAAGAACCACATCCATTCCAAACACATCGACATTCATTACCACTTCATCCACGAGTACATTGAAAACAGCTCTTTTGTTCTGCACTGGGTGCCATCTCATCGTAACGTTGCCGACATCCTGATGAAAGCTCTGCCACGGCCACTTTTCTTGAAACACTCCACCAGCCTACAGTTGCTGCCTCAGTGAGGGGGTGTGTTAGCTGTTAGCTTAAATGTGTCTATCTCTGCGTTACACTTACCTTAATCACCTTTGGCACCATATTCAGATTCTTCTTGGCCTTTCACGTCTCCGCTTGACAAACCTCCGATGCTTCTTGATCCTCCAGACCTCATGGTCACCTCCACTTGACAAACCTCCGGACTCTCTTAGATAATCATCTTCGTCGTATTTATGTTGTCACATCTGCTTGTTGACACCTCAGTTTTGTTCCCTAACACTACTGAGGTGTGTATGTCTTACCATCTTGCACATAGTGTCTTACTGATGTATCTTAGTGTCTCTCGTTCATCACTAGGTACTGCTATCAATATAGTTTTGTTCCCTAACACTACTGAGTGTCTCTCATTTGTCACTAGACTGCGCTAGTGTCATTACTGGTTGTGCCAGTCTTGGACCTGTTGGGTATATGCTTGCTTCCCTGCGTCAGAATCTGTATGATGGGGGATGGTTGCTAGCTGTGCTGCCAGCCGTGCACATTCCACCAGGGATCCTCCTCGTGCTCTAGTGGGGGTCTGGGGAAACCCTCTATACCCGTAGAATAGGTTGTTCCTTGCGACCGGTCCTGCTGGTGTGAAGAGGTTGGCGCCTTGTTCCTGGTTCTGAGGGGTCTGAGGAGTGAGTGGTATCTGGGGAATCTGGAATGTGGCTGGTGGGAGCATTTGTTGTGGGGGTGCCATTGACGGGGTTCCATAGCGAGGGCTGTAATGATAAGCAGGTGGTGCAATGTAGGGGTTCTGAGTGTTCTGGGGTGATGGCGTGGACGTCTTGCGGCTGCTACTGATTTGGTTCTGGAGTTTGTCAACATCCTCTCTGAGCTTGTGCTCCATTGTTAACTGTTGCTTTGCCCATACAAGTTGCAATGCCGAGACTTTGGCAATGTCTGTTTCGAAGTCGGCCCAAGTCATGTACTGATCAGATAGAAAGTCCTGTGGGACTTTGGGAGTGTTTTCCAAAATGATGTCTCACAGGTGGCATTGTGTATCATTGAATCCTTTGGCCATGCGTGAAACCTGCCTCACTGTCACGAGTTCCAAATACAAACCATTATTCTTACTTGAACACTCATAAAACATCCGTTAAGCGCCCGTCACAAGCGCCTGTTGTTAGCGCTCAGTCAGTGTCTGTACCCATAACCTTTACAAACCCTAACCCGAACTCATCCTTTACATTTCCGAAATTCTCTATTCCATTAGCACCCACTACTTTTATCTCCAATATTCCTGATTTCGACTTCCTTTCACAAGCGATCAAGTCACGTGACTCCAGAACCTTCGAGAACCCTTGCACAGCAGTCACACGTTTCATGACATCATAGGTGTAGTTATATTTAGATCATCATACGATTCCTTTTCTATTTAATGATTGGCTAGTTAGTTCAGATTCAGATTCAGTCTCCATTTCAATATATGTATATAGGTAGCTCATTGTAGTCGGTAGTTCTTCAGTTCAAACCTCTTTTGTATTAGCTTACTGCTAGCAATCCTAAGATGTCCCTGCTATCCTTTCCTCTTTGTTGTGATATCCTTGTTTGAGTCCTAGTCTCTGCCCCTGCGTTAATTCGTTATAAGGGTTGTGACACTCACCCACTTAATGTGTCCCCACTCTCTGCCTCTGTCCTCCTCAATCATTACTCCAATATCCTTGTCCTTGAGGGTCAGTGCACAAATTTGGTCCTTCTTCTGTGCAACTGTGAGTGTTATCTGTGGTGGTTGAGGCCACCATGTTCTGAAGGCTGCAAGGAAGGTGGCCCAGGAGGCTTTCTCTGCCGTCCCTAGGGTCGCAAACCACATTTCCGCAGGGCTTGCTGCTGCACATTGGAGCTCAAACCTGTTTATCTTGTCCACGTCCATATAAGACGGCGGAAATAAGAGGTCATACTTCTGTATCCAATTGGTAGGTTCCTCGCCATTCTCGTAGTCTCCATAGAAACTAGGTTGTGGTACGACAGCCTGGGTTGCTGCTGCCATTGTCTTATTAGGTGTAGGTGTAGAAAAAATCAGAATAACTAGATGAAGGGTTCTGTTTGGGTACTGCTGCGCATTGGCAAATGAATCTTAGGTTGTTCTGAACAATGCTGGGGTTGTCTTTCTTGGGGGATAGTATCGATAAGTTGTGTAGTGAATTGGAAGCACTCTTTAGGGGGGAGAGTCTACTGTCTGATGCAACTCGTTGTAAGGCAGGTTCGTTCTCGAGTGACTGAGGAATGTTGCGAAGGTGGCACAGGTCATCAATGGTAATGGCCGTGATGCCTGCCCACTCTAGTCACCAGGTGGAGAGGGCTAGGGCCTTGACACCTAGGTGCTACTGCAAAGGGAAAAGACAAAGACTAGACTACTGCCACCGCCACTCTAAGGCCTACTCTACTGGGTCCGAGACCCCAGAACCTGGCTTGCCTAACTGAGAACCACCCCTGAACCACTCCTGGGTGACCCTTGGCGACCCTCGATGCCCAAACACCCTACTACACCGCATCAGCACTCAATCTGCCTGTAGGGGCTGGAGAGCTCAACAGGAAGGTACCAGGTATGTTTCTTTTCTTTGCTGGCATTGTATTGAGGTTGTTTGTGTTAACAGTAATAAGGTAGAGGTTTGCATATTTTGACCAACCTCACGTGATAATTGTGATGAATGAGTGACTTTGAGCTGTAAATCTATTAACAATTCAGCAACACCACTTCTCAAAAATCTGTTCCACCATTCACTAGATAAATCAAAAACAAGAATTTTTGCTGTTGTAGAATAGAATTATCTGCAGGAATGAGAGAGCTAATAGTTAATTACAGTTCTGCGCACAACAGTAGGGACTCGGAAGTCAAACTCTGACAAATGTGGCAGCTCAGCTCACAGACTGAGGGCATCATGGCACCACGCAAATGCCTCCACAGCATATGGATCTCGAACTTACAGTCAAAGAAAGCTAGGGTGCAAGTTGAACAAAGCTCAGATAAGGAACACACTCAAGTTGTAAGTCAACTGATGAGAAACTAAACATGAAGGCTTGATGTTTTTGACAGGTGCATTTTGGTGCAGTAGTACAAACAGATTGTCGGTCAGTCAGTTTTGAAGATGTCGAGTGTGGTGCGTGGCGAGCTCAAAGGGTTCAGTGCGAGGAAGTTGAAGAGGAGGATGACCTTACCACAATCCGAGGAGTGCCTTGGTAGATTTGTCAATGCTTACAGGAAGGGACTTGATGGAAAGCAGGCTGCATGGGCAATCAAAAAATATCAGGGACACTGTTCTTCCTGAGTCCATAATGCGGGAGTTGGAGCAATCTCACTGAGCTACAATTTATCATAGTACAAGCTTAGTTACTACGAGTCCAGTTGTGTATCATATCCAGATCCTCCGAGTCTGTGCCATTCGGCAGGACACTTATCCTCACAGCGTCACACGTCAGTCACATCACGTGAGGTTGGTCGAAATATGCAGTCTTCTACCTTAGTAGGGGTCGGAGGGTCGGAGGGTGATCAGTCCTCGTAGTCAGCGGCCGTAGGGATAAAAGGTAGGTTTTAGATTTTAAGGCAGTTCAAAATATGTGGCATTCGAGGAACGTTCACACGTGAGAAGCTGACTTTTAGAATGGTCTTAGGGTTCGAACGAGGAAGGAACTGTCCGAACTAAGATAGTATTCGGGGGAAAAGGATCAACTGTCCTAACAGTAGTTTTACGTAGCATTTAAATACTGTAGGACTTGCTTATGGAATATGATGGAAACTGATAGAAGAAAGAGAGTAACTAGGAGGTGTCGCCTTGACAGTGGTCAAGGCTTTAGCGAGCGCTACAGGAGAGGACATCCCAAGCCTGTCTCAAGCCGAAATATAGCCAGAAACGAAAGGGGTAGATAGATTGCGAATTTGCAGGCGAGATGAGGCAAATGAATTCAAACCTCAAAGTCAAGTTACTGGTGCGGCAGCCGAGCAAGATAGATTGTCCGTCGATAGGTCCAATAGATGTATACTTACAACTAAGTATGAAACTTGGAAGAACAGCCATATAACGAATGGGTATGACGTTCTGTTCACTACATATAATACAGAGCACGCAGATAGATTGCATATTCAAGTGACAAAAAGGTCATGATTTCAAGTACAATACGGTAGCCTTTAGTCCAGCTAAGGCTTTAAGAAGAATATCAACTTTTGCTAGTGCCAACTCCAAAGCGTCGGTCTCTCGTTCGACAGTCGCGCGCAGACAGGCACCAAGTGGCTCGTTGGGTGTTTTTAAACAGGCCGGTAGATGATCCCCGTGCCGACGAGACAGGGGTTACAGCCTCGATGGTGCTTTGACGAGCCGCTCGTGGTTTTTTGACGATTATCAACTCCTTGATGCCCAATTGGACACGTGGATCGATTCCTCTGGTCCGTAGCACCATATTATGCTCTATGGAATAATCCAAGAGCGCACTGATGCGAGCTATACAAATGGTGAAAAGGAAATCAAACGCGATAACAACCAATGCTTACTGTTCAAGTAAGCAGGGAACGCCGACCTCCGGCGCCTGATCAAGACAAGCATTTTAAAAAATGCCGCTTTGTACGGCACTTGTTCCTCTGAACAAATCACGAGCAGGGTCGCGCCAATATTACTTGAATTCATAGTGGCGTATGCAATCTTAATTACCAAGGGCATCAGTGGAAGAGCCTGCTAGAATTGAAATCATATTTACCTCCGTAAGAGAGATGATCTGCAACGGAAATATTATCGTCAGTTGACTATAAGAGATGAGTAATAACAGAGACAGTACCTTACGACCGTAGTGGCGAATTTGGCGGTCTTCCGCATCACTAAACTTCATCATCTCACTCATTGCTTCCAGAAAACGGTCCAGAGACTCGAGACGATTAGCCAGTCTTCTAAAGACTCCCCAACGATAGAGATTAGGGACGTTGTTAGGCATGAGGAATGATAGTAGAAAGTAGGTGAGTATATGGAGAGATGCAAAGTGATGGAGAGATGCAAGGTGATGGAGAGAAGAGAGACACTGCCAACACGAAATATATAGCGCTCGGATGCCTGGGTCCACATATTTCAGAAGCGCTTGCCACAGGCCATGTAAGTACATCAAAAGAACAAATATAACTTTCGCCACATAGCTGCGGTGGATTCCGTGGACTCTGCCAGTGGAACGTCTTTGTGGCATCATTGTCCTTCGCTCGGGCACATTTACTTCGCTCTGGAGTCCCAGCACCATCAGTAACAGTTCCTAAAATGGGAAACACAAAATGTGGAAGGTGTAGACGGCGAGATATTGATTGCGAGCCATAAGATGCGTAAACCACAGATGTAATAAAGATCCACCTGTTTGAAGGGGCTCCAAGAATTTACCACGTTCGAACGCGTGGCTTGGATGCGGTGGTAGGTGGGTACGATCGATTTGAAAGTGTGTCAGACAATGACCTCATGAGTTCATAGTCCTTCCACAAGTCCCGGAGAATGAGAGAAGTCTGCTTCCTCGTCGCGCTCGCGCTGCCCTGTTGGTACGCCGTCGCAACATATGGCTCCACATACCGCACTTCATCGGTCGTAACTTCTTCACTGTATCCTCGTCCTTAAGCTTTATACTTGATATCGAAAGGAAAGATCACTGTGTTGCATTCGGACCTCGTTAAAAGACCTTTCGTAAGAAAATAAGAGAAGGAAATGCGAAGTTGGTTGGGTTACTGCAAGTATTCATGTACCACCAAGTATTTCGATAAAAATGTCTTGATGGAGCATACATCAAGAAACTCAGCGGTACAACATGCTTGGCGTGAGGAATGTTCCATCAGCCGCACTGCGGTAGCCTGCGAAATGCTTCCGTGCATATCAGCGATAACAGTGAGTTAGCGCTAAGAATGTGGCACGTACGAGGTTACATTCCAACTCGAGGCCGTAGGTGACGCTGGCGTCTGCTGCTCCTTGTGCTTCGAAGTTGACAGATATTGTTCGCAGTTCAGAAGGTCTGCAACCGTCACTGAGCATTGAGTAGTTCGATGCGGGAGGACTGAATGCCAATGCGTTAGGGGTTATGGTGGGACGAAGTAAACTGGGCGCACCATGCACCATGATCAAGTGACAAGGAGCCTGTTTTCAAAAGTTTCAGGCAAAAATTGTACATTTGTTATCTTATCTTACATTACATTTAACCGATTATGTCTTTCAGAAGCATGTGAGCCATTTCTTACCAGCATTGCGTTTCAAGACCCTTTTGCTATGATCTCCTGTAAGAGACGTCCGCGCGCGTTCTGTCTTTTTCTCTGTAGATTACAGGAGGGTGGATGCCGAAGATCCCAAACAGCGAACACGCTGTGATGGCACAGGCTCCCTGTGGTTGCATGAGGGGTCGTCAAGATGTAGGGTCCAATCTGCTTGGTAGAAGAGAATAATTTTAGGAGCGAGGAACTCCTGAACAGTCCATCCTCGCATGTCCCAAAAGCCGTTTGCGAGTGCGCCAGATTCCGATGAAGGAACATCTGATAGGCAGTCGATGGCGAGCGCTGAGTAGTGATACTAGATGAACATGGAGTTGACTGGTTCTTGGAGCTCGACATTGTCATACTGGTCGATGCAGCACGTATCGATCCACGCCTAGCGATACCCTGCATCGCGAGCAACTCCGCAGAACTTCTGCAACTTTACAACAATTCCAACCGGATCCAAGTCATATATGTCCTGTCCTGAATATCATGCAGTAGCAGTTCCTTAGTCTCACCTGTGGGATAACATGCCCAATTGAAGTACTTCGCGACCGTTTCTTTGATGGGCTCTATTTGGAGGGGCCCATGCATTACTGATGGAGACAAAAGCTGTCTGTACTCTGTATTCTCCATGAAGCCGTTGATCTGTGCATTTCAATCACATATATGCTCAGTGATGGTGTTGATTAGAAGAAGTGGAGCGTTTTCCAGTTGAGCGTGAATGGCTCGTCGAATAGTATCTTCTACTTTAGATGGACTGACGTATTGCTGGAATAGCTCTGCAAAAAATGTAAGTCATCCTCAAGTCGGCGCTCGAGTTGTTTGGGGCTCACGTCGTATCCGTGGGTCGAATGCATTGTCCAACTTGAAGAGCATTATCTTGAAGGCCTCGAACACATAATCATAGTGTGGTGCTCCGTGAAGAGCTGCACGCTTCAGTTCGTACCCGAGATAAGACGAAGGGTTGAGCTCAATGGCATAAGAACATCATCACAAATGTTAGAACAACGACGAATATCATCCGCACCTTGTTCGTGCCCGAAAGGACCTCCACATAGAGGTTTTGGTTCAACTTCACCTTACTGCGGTGTGCATGGACCAGAGCTGAAGATTCCCATCACAGTCCACTGGCGAGCAGTTCTCCACTGAGAAAAATTGCAATGCAGGAAACCCATGCGGTATGTTCGAGTGGCTGTCCTATCTGCTTGTGTGACTTGGTGTTCCACAAGCGCAGTCTCATCGAACGAGGCAGTGGCAATGAAGGAGCCATCAGAAGAAATGGCAAGTACCAATGCATCAAGGTTGACCGATGAGTTTGGGTCCCATCGACGAGTCTCAAAACTTGAGTGTTTTGTCGTCTGATGCGGAAACAAGTTGCTGGCCATCAATTGCAAGCGACCACACAACGCTCGGAACCCAAATATTGTTGTGAAGCGTCTATGTCGAACAGAAGCTCGGCGTTATCGTGCTTCAAACCGGGCCCAAACGATACTATATGATCCGCCGGATGCTAATTTTAGCCTATCTGGGCCTGGCGCGGTCAGAATCACTAGTCTAAGCGACAAAGATGAATCTATGCCAACGCGAGCATGGCGTGGGTACCTCCAAATGCTTGGTCTCTGCTGCTATGAGAGACACGCCCGTCTGTCAAAACCTCGTCAACGACTCTGAGATAATACTTGCCTGCCCAGAAACCTGCAACTTTAACTTATGCATGCAGGTTTCCGGTTCCGACTGTAATATGTAATTGTCCATGACGTCGCGGCAGTTGCCGCAGCCTGTAGCTATTTGAGTCTACCATGCCGTCCTAATTCCGAGCCTCCCTGAGGCCCTCAGTTGCCAGTGCCTACTCGGAGCTCACTCGCCGTGGCCATGGCCGTAATACACATTGTGAGTAGTAGTTCCTTGGCTGAAGCTTGAAGCTTGAAGCCTGACCGTCCCTGACGGGGACTGGGCCATTATCAGCAAGAAGTTTCATCCTCGTTTATCATCAATTTGTACACGCTAGTCCAAGTCCCGAATCAGGGATTCTGCATCCTGTCTAGTTGCCGTTGAGTCGTCGGGTTCGGCCGTACTAACTCAATCAGAAGACCTCATAAAGGCCCTGTACCATGTGTACAACTTCCTCTCTGGAGTAGCACACGCTCCTGCGGGTTTTCTTTTGGACTTCCCATTGGCTGTCGCCAGCGGGTGTTCACGCTGTCATGGACAATGTGAAGCACTCACGCATTTTATTGCTACACCCACGATCTCCATCAAAAATCATCGAAGCGCTACAACAATCCCCGTCAGGAACCATCCGGCCGATTGATTGGTTTGAGATGCTGTTCCATTGATAGGCAACTAGCAAGCCGGTTGGAACACATGACCCACTTATATATACCTGGAATTTGGATATCTCCCTCCAAACACCTCTGACAGTCCCTCAAATTCTTTCTATCCACGATGGTTGAGTCTCTGGCGCAGATGTATATCACTGGGATCTGGCTCGAGGCGATCTTGTATGGTACGTAGCTGAGGAATTTACATTGTACCGCCAACACAATCGCTTCTCATCCAGGTACCAAGTGCGCTCTGCCATAGCACACGGGGTTGTTTCTGATGGAGGTTGTAGCTGCGTCTTATTCAGCATTTGTCTTTTCATCCTGCTCGGCAACAACGGAGCATCTCGAAAGTGAGTAGAAGCCTAATTCTTTTCAAACAAAAACACAATTATGATATGATGTCTAGAACGCTCCTGTTTTCGAGCGTTGTCCAATTTTCGTTGGCTACAGCACATGTTATCATAAGCTTGCTAGAGTTGATGGCTGCTTTCGCAACTTCAGCCAGCGCTGCTGATAACTACTTCGCTAACCCTGGTGGCAACGAACTGTTTGTCGGTGGCTTCTATGTATATGTCGTCCAATGTCAGTGGCGAAGCATAAGCATCTCCAATGTCGTTTGACTGATACCTATTATTTCTAGACATTCGCTCAAGAACTACTCCTAGTGAGTTTCGGGTCCAGGCTCAATCACAACACAAAGATGAATGTTTGCCTTTCAGATTTGGAGACTATACGTGATCTGGGGTCGCAACTTCAAGATTTGTATCATACCGGTACGCTATATTGGTCGTGTCTACCATTAGTGTAACATTCGTGTTGATAACCTACCATCATTAGTTCATTATCTGGATGCTTCACTGCAGTAAGCTAGATATGTAAGACAAGAGGCTATCAGTGGTAACACTCTGTCAGTTATAGCATCGATCGCCGTTTCTGGCTTTATTCCCGCAACAGCAACGCCTCTCACCTCGCAATGTCCATTCATACGGACTCGCCGGATGGGGTCTCGAGACTGGTGTCAATTTTCTTGCATCAGGCGGCATAGCTTACCGTCTATGGCACGCGGGACGCCGGACGGCTGTTCTCACAGGGCGACCCAACTATAAGGCTAGCTTCTTCATCATTATTGAATGTGGGGCCCTTATCACAACATGTACCACGGTCATGTTCTCCCTCTATGCAGCAAACAAACCGGAGGGACTCGTTGGGGTCGGAGCAGCTACTCAAATTGCGGTGGGTGCAGAGTAGGCTATCCATGGCGTGTCGTTTGATTTTTTCTCTCCATAGACTACCTCGCCGTTACTAATCATCGCGCGGGTTGGATTCGCCATGTCCAAGAGAAAGACGATTTCGGCAGCGACCACCTTTTCTACCCTCCCGAATCCTTTGCAAGTGAATGTTAACAGGGCATCGTATGCATACAAGGATTACCAACTGGATGATATTTCAGCTGGGGGAAGTGAACTGAGGGACACGAAAGCAAGCGAAGACAGGGATTGCAGCTTGAGTCGATCACATATATCGGCAGAAAAGCAGTTTAGACAAAGACATTGATGTTTCTATACTATACAAGTTCAAAATAAACCTGTGTTTGATTGAGATTCAGGTTATCATGCTGTAGTGGTTGAGAACTGGAGTACAATTAATGTTTAATGCGCTGCGAAGTTGTGCACGGTTCCCTTATCGCTAGGCGCAATGCATGCCACCGTTTTCGGGTAGAAAAAACTTCTAAAGCCCCTTAGCGTGTTTCACTGACAATCTCACACCTCTTATTTGGCTAGACGTCAGTGATATATTTCAGTTGCGTCCGTGTCAGGTACAGGTTCGGATCACCAAATACAACTTTGTGATACTTGGGAAGTACTTGAACATGCTTTTCAGAACCAAGAATTACTACTAATCCATCGGAGGATGACAAATACTGGCATCATCAGACATCCCAAGGTGCCTCAAGCCGAGATGTAGTCATAAACGAAAGGGGTAGATAGACTGCGAATTTGCAGGCGAGATGAGGCAAATGAATTCAGGCTTCAAAATCAAGTTACTGGTGCGGGAGCCGAGCAAGATAAATTGTCCATCGATAGGTGCAATGGATGTATAGTTACAACTAAGAATGAAATGAAAAGGTTGTGATTTCAAAGTACAATAAGGGAGCCATTAGTCCAGCTAAGGCTCGAGAAGAACATCGACTTCATGATCATTGTTTCCCACTTCCAACCTCAGAGCGTCGGTCTTTCGTTTGACAGCCGCGCGCAAACAGCCTTCGAGGGAATGGAGGCACCAAGTGGCTCGTTGGGTGTTTTTAAACAGCCGGTAGATGATCCCTGTGCCGACGAGAGAGGGGTTACAGCCTCGATAGTGCTTTGACGAGCCGCTCGTGGTTTCCTGACGATTATCAACTCCTTGATGCCCAATTGGACACGTGGATCGATTCCTCTGGTCCGTAGCACCATATTATGCTCTATGGAATAATCCAAGAGCGCACTGATACGAGCTATACAAATGGTGAAAAGGAAATCAAACGCAATAACAACCAATGCTTACTGTTCAAGTAAGCAGGGAACGCCGACCTCCGGCGCCTGATCAAGACAAGCATTTTAAAAAATGCCGCTTTGTACGGCCACATGTTCCTCTGGACAAATCACGAGCAGGGTCGCGCCAATATTACTTGAATTCATAGTGGCGTATGCAATCTTAATCACCAAGGGCATCAGTGGAAGAGCCTGCTAGAATTGAAATCATATTTACCTCCGTAAGAGAGATGATCTGCACGGAAATATTATCGTCAGTTGACTATAAGAGATGAGTAATGACAGAGACAGTACCTTACGGCCGTAGTGGCGAATTTGGCGGTCTTCCGCATCACTAAACTTCATCATCTCACTCATTGCTTCCAGAAAACGGTCCAGAGACTCGAGACGATTAGCCAGTCTTCTAAAGACTCCCCAACGATAGAGATTAGGGACGTTGTTAGGCATGAGGAATAACAGTAGAAAGTAGGTGAGTATATGGAGAGATGTAAGATGATGGAGAGAAGAGAGACACTGCCAACACGAAATATATAGTGCTCGGATGCCTGGGTCCACATATTTCAGAAGCGCTTGCCACAGGCCATGTAAGTACATCAAAAGAACAAATACAAATATCACCCATAGCTGCGGTGCATTCCGTGGACTCTGCCAGGGGAACCTCTTTGTGGCATCATTGTCCTTCGTTCTGGCACATTTAATTCACTCCGGAGTCCTAGCACCACGAGTCACAGTTCCTAAAATGGGAAACACAACATGTGGAAGGTGTGGACGGCGAGATATTGATTGCGAGCCATAAGATGCGTAAACCAGAGATGTAATAATGATCCACCTGTTTGAAGGGGCTCCAAGAATTTGCCACGTTCGAACGCGTGACTTGGATGGGGGTGTAGGTGGGTACGATTGATTTGAAAGTGTGTCAGACAATGACCTCATGAGTTCATAGTCCTTCCACAAGTTCCGGAGAATTAGGGAAGTCTGCTTCCTTGTCGCGCTCGCGTTGCCCGGTTGGTACGCCGTCTTCGTAACATATGACTCCTCGAACCGCACTTCATCGGTCGTAACTTCTTCGCTGTATCCTCGTCCTTAAGCTTTGTACTTGATATCGAAAGGAAAGATCACTGCGTTGCATTCGGACGTGATAAGGAGATCTTTCGTAAGAAACTCACAGAAGGAAATGCAAAGTTGATTGGGTTACTGCAAGCATTTCATGATCGTTTTTCGATAAACGTGTTGTCTTTATGGAGGCTTGAGCATACATCAAGAAGTTCAGCGGCACAGCATGCTTGGCGTGAGCAATGTTCCGGCCGCACCGCAGTAACCTGCGACAGGCTTTTGTGCTTATCAGCGATGACAGTGGGTCAGCGCTAAGGATGTGGCACGTACGAGTTTACATCTCAACTTGAGGCCGCACGTGAGAGTTGTCGTCTGTTGTTCCTCGTGCTTCGAAGTTGACAGGTATTGTTCGCAGTTCAGAAGGTCTGCGACCGTCACTGAGCATTAAGTAGTTCGATACGGGAGGACTGAATGTCAATGCGTTAGGGGTCATGGTGGGACGAAGTAAACTGGGCGCACCATGCATCATGGTCAAGTGACAAGGAACCTGTTTTCGAAAGTCTCGCGCAAAAATTGTACATTTGTTATCTTATCTTAGATTACATTTAATTGATTCTGCCTTTCGCTTGGAGGGGCCCATGCATTACTGGAGACAAAAGCTCTTCGTACTCTGTACTCTCCGTGAAGCCGTTGATATGTGCATTTCGATCACATATATTCCCAGTGATGGTGTTGATTAGACGAAGTGGAGCGTTTTCCAGTTGAGCGTGAATGGCTCGTCGAATAGTATCTTCTACTTCAGATGGACTGACGTATTGCTGGCGTAGCTCTGCGAGGAATGTAAGTCATCTTCAAGTCGGCGCCCGAGTTGTTTGTGGCTTAAGTCGTATCCGTGGGCAGAGTGCATTGTCCAACTTGAAGAGCATTATCTTGAAGGCCTCGAACGCATCATCATGTGTTGTCCTCCATGAAGAGCTGCATGGTTCAGTTCGTACCAGAAATAAGACGAAGGGTCGAGCTCAATGCCCTACGAACATCATGACAAATATTAAAACAACGACGGATATCGTCCTCACCTTGTCTGCGTCCTCAGGGCCTCCACATAGAGGTTTTGGCCCAATTTCACATTCCTGCGCTACACAAAGTAGAAATCATATGAGGAATCCATACCGAATGCTGCAGAAAGCGTGTTCTTGATGTGGACCAGAGCTAAAGATTCCCATCATAGTCTCCACTCGCGAGCAGTTCTCCACTGAGAGAAATTGCAACGCAGAAACCCCATGTGGTATGTTCGAGTGGCTGTCCTATCTGCTTGTGTAACTTGGTGCTGCACAGGCGCACAGTCTCATTGAACGAGGCAGTGGCAATAAAGGAGTCATCAGAAGAAACGGCAAGTGACTTGATGTAGGAAGTGTGACCAATGCAAGGTTGACCGATCTAGGTCCCATCGACGAGCCTCAAAACTTGACTGTTTTGTCGTCTGATGCGGAAACAAGTTGCTAACCGTCGGGTGACCACACAACGCTTGGAACCAAATATTGTTGTGAGCGTCGAAGTCGAACAGAAGCTCGGCGTTACCGGTGCTCCAAACCCGAACACATCCGCCGGATGCTAATTTTAGCCCATCTGGGCTGAAGGCAACACAAAACACCCTTCCCATCTACACCTTGGAGTGTTGAGAGGACAGCGCCAGTCTCCGCGTCCCATATAATAACTCTTCTATCATATGACCCGCTTTCGAGTCTCTTGCCATCAGGAGATAAGCACACCGACGAAATCCGCCCTACATGCTTCACCAGCGGTTTGAATCCGTCTACTTGCTATCGATGTTCCAGATGATGATGGCTCCATCATCTCCATCACTGGAAATTCGCATATCGTCTGGAGATACAGCAACTGAAAATTCACAGTCACTATCCCTCGAATGGCTCTTCCACCGATGCTCTTTTCTCCACGTCCCAGATCCGCAGGGTTTTATTCTCTGAAACAGTGGCGATCCGTCCAATCGACCATCTTTGAAGAATGCAACTGCCGACACTTTCTTCGTACGAGTACTGAAGTGGATGTAAGCACAGATTCACCTCTCATCTAGCCAGGATTGACGAAGCTACCAGCTACGATTGGTGTACGTGTCTGCACGCGTGAGTTAGATGAGCCGTACTTCTAGCTTGACATCGGTTGCACTGACAATGTAAGGTGCAAAAAGCTTGAACAGTGGTTTCAGTCTTTGGGTTGGGTAGTTGCCGGGCTAAAACAGTATTGCTTACAGGACTTCCACGACCTCCCACTTGAGCGCGGACAGTCGAGCACCAATTATTGGTACTTGAGCTCCTCTGAGAGATAAATCCCGAGTGATTCAGTGGATGAGGCGTATCTCTATCTTGCCGTTGTTGCACTCGAGGTGCTTAGTTGACGTTGCGTTGAGGTGCAGAAGGATTCAAAGAATGGTTGAAAGATACCAAGTCGACTCGTACTCAAAGTCTCAAACAGATGACGATGTCATACAACGACTCGAGTAAATGACTTTGTTAGAGTAGACAACAACCGTAAGAGAGGGATATGCGAAAGCAAGATGATTACACCACGAAATTATCATAACTGAAAGCAGGATTGTCACGCCGGTTCTATTCAGTGTCCAGCGAACAGTTTGGCATATGGTGAATAAAGCTACAACTTGTGATCGGATGAACAAGATACCTTACCCAACGTTGTACTTGTAGTACCTAGTTAGTGTGGCTCGGTGTCATGTCCGATGTTGTTTCAATGCTGCAACAATTTGGGGATAGTTTTTTATTGAATAAAAAATAGCATCATCATTCTCTGTATAAGAAGCACCCATGTACCGGATAGTGCGTGTTGAGGACGACTATTGAGGCTGCTGCAAGACATTTTGCAACACTGGGCCACAGTAAGTAGAGCAAATGATATTGTGCGGTTAAGGAACTGATCTACACAACATTATTGCATAGCAGTGAATTATTGACATATACACAGAGTCCTTCTTTTGTGGGTATTACGGTTCACGGACCCGAGTGAATTCTTGAACATGGCGATGACAGAACTTTAATACCGTCCCGTCATTTCATGTGTGACGGGCTTGGCCGACGCTTCAAGATACTTCGTTGGCCAGTAGATGATGTATGTGCAAATACCAATCAACAGTGGCTGGGAGTCGAGGAGATAGAAGTAGACTTGTCAGGCGAGGGTCAGACCAAGCGCCCCAATTTTAGTATTTCCTAATGCTCACTTTCATGGGTGACGAGATAGCCGCCGTTACCTTGAGCAACTTCGATGACACGATAGATACAGCGAATCTGTATCGCGCAATATCAATGAAGATGTACGATGAAGTGTGGACGAAAGGCGTACAATGTAGGCTGATGAAGAAAACATCAATATCCAAAGAATTGGCCCCCATGGCTCCTGGCGGAGTTGAAAACCGTCTCGAAGGATACCATGCCATGCATGCACAACTAGGACCATGAAGAACCCAAATGAGAGTGTCTGAATGACTAATCCGGTGAGCAGTACGTTTGCGCCTGGCTTTTCAGTTGTCACTTTTGTCGACACTTCCAGACCGCCACCTACACCCTGCACAACGTCGTGATTAATCTTCCGTGCGAAGGAGACAAACAATTAAACTTCAAACCTGTACGAAGAACGCCGTGATATCGCTGATAACGAAGTACCGGACAACTTTCTCTGGATTTATCCAAGAGTAGTGTCTGTCCACGCAGTTCACGATAAAACGCCCGTAAATGATGTAATTGAAGGCGAGGTACGCAGCAGGTGGTAACAGGGTGAGGAGTTGTTGGACCATGAAAATCGGGAGAGAACTTGGGTTCATCGCCATGAGTATGCGCATAAAAAAGCCGACGGACATGACTGTTTTGACAGTCAACACATTTCGAAGTGGGTGGTGAGAACTTACAGGTTGAGGCTATAGGGAGACAAAGTCCCCACCCTGCCTTGTTCATGAATAAGCGCATGAACAGGCAAAGGCTGGCGAATGAGGTACAAGCCGCCCACCACAGCTGCCGCAGCTTTATTTGGGTCGTATTCTGGATGAAATGGATTAGACCCAACCCGAAAGATGATCTTTTGTGGACTGACTAAATACTGCGGAGACTAGTGTCGGCCTTTCGACGCTGGTTGTGCTGTTGCCGCTCGCTATTATATTTAAATGTCGAGTTCAACAGATATTGACAGATCACTGACCTGCCCTCACCGCGCTGACGAGGAAGGTGACAATGATCAGAATGTTCGCAGATTGCATGCTCCTTATGACTGAAGGCTTGGGTGTAAAAGGTGATATCGAGATGCGGCAACTCTCGGGTTTATATATACCCCAAATGCGATCCAGCATCAATACACCTTCCCAAAGAAGCGAAGATAGCTGCAAGCTTCATGACCACAACCTGTGAAAGATAGTGTGTTCCAGCAGTAAGTAGTACTCACTGAATGTCGTCCCAAAGGGCCCTAGGAGTGTTGTGCATGACACAATGATGGAAGCCGACACAATGCGTCTCCCAGAGATAGGGCACAGCTGGCTGGTAACGTACCACCGGATGACATCCGACGGGAAAAGCAAATTATTATTTGTCAAGTACCACACTTGGACGTGCTCACTAGAACACTGAGATGGAATACTCTCAATATGCACACGCGATTGATGCATAACTATAAGAGAATCGGCAATCGATCCTGTGCCGCACCGAGGGAGAGTACAGCTCTCGTCAAGTTTAGTTCAAATTACACGATGTGATGAAAAGGCAGTTCAGTAACACAACAGGACCTACTGCGTAACCAACCGTATCGCAAGTGGCTGTCGGTCCTTTACCTTCACTTCTACAAATGCCAAAAGATTCAGCTTGGCATCCCTACCGTCGGAGTCGCACGACAGCATTACACGTATGCCGCGATGTCAATGACCTAACTGGTAAATGAAGATCATGTTGATTCGCTGAGCACATGGCTTGCCCAATTGGTAGGCCTCTTCAAGCTGGACAGTGAAAACAAAGTTCCAAATTTTGAAATGGAGAAGATGCAAATGATATAGTATCCGACACCGTAAGCTATTTGTCGAATTCAGTTCCGATTCCCAAACATCGAGGTGGCCTAGAAAACCAGATATTTAATATCTTGAATTTTGAACTATGCATGCCATGGTGGTCGTCGATCATCGATGATTGATGATCTTGACTTACAGCACATACAACGTGGCGAAAGATGGCGATTGCTTCAATTCTCGAGGATTATTCAGAAGCCGCGTATCGATGCTGGTCCATAAGCGGACATGGAGCTTGCATGACAATATCGATATCATATGTCAACGGCTTCTCCTATTGCAACAACTTGAGCTGACTTGAGTACTACGGAACAGAGGGGCACAGTTAGGATCAGGAAGTACACCGAGTGCTAACAGTACGTGACTTTACTTGATGCCACATGCGAGTCAAGGTTGCTGCTGGTTGGAGGGTCGAAGAGCAGCTAGAGCAAACATCCTGGAGTCTGTGGTAGTCCTCCAAATTTCGTTATCACACCTCTGCTCTGAATCGATGTGCTAGCGGTAGGTCGCCTCTCAGCGCGTGTCAGTACTGATGGTAATACTCGGGATGTTTGAGAGTTCGAGGCGTCGAACGACTCGAACCAAACAAGAGGGTGCCGGGCATCGCAGTGGTCCCACACATTTACAAATTTGAAGTTTCCATATCCATGGTTAAAGTTCGCCGAACGAGTGGTAGCTTGTAGTGGTTGATGGGTCTGAGGGCAGGTGAGATGGTTTTGGGGACAAGACACCTTTGCAAAGAAGATTGTGCTTAGTAGGACAGACGGACTACTACCCGGACTGCCGGATGGACGGACGGACCGCTGAACTTTCGAGAATTCCGGTTTCTTCCAAAATGGGAGCCGTCCAATCTGGATTCTGCGGCACTCCGGAGTGGCCCGGTAGTAGTACTAGATTGATACGGGTTTGCAAATCAAAGCGCTTCTGGTGTATTAATGGTCGTCTGTTTCCTGAATACCCGGATCATGGATGGGCACCATTAATCCGAATCCGTTCTTCGAACCATCATTTATCTCATACCTATACCAGGTTATTTAGTACTAATCTTCATGCTCCGCCAAGTACCGATGATATTCCGAACTCTGCCACATCACATATGCTTTCGATCTGTCCTTTTTGTAATACACCATCCTTATTGCGTACACCGTGAACTTACTGTTTTAGTTGTGTGTATCCTAACAATTGTCGTCATTTGCCGTGCTGTAGTACACTGTTCCCTCATCGCTTGGCGCACTGAGATACTCACTAGTACCACAATGGGCATTGGATACGAGGCATGGACTTGTTTTCAATACTGCTGTTCTTGCTGTCCACATAGTCGAAAGGTGACACCACGCCACCGTTTCCGAGTAGGTGAAAACCCTGAGCGGCTGAGCCTTTCATGTCCCACTGACAATCTCAGCACACCTTTTATTTATCTAAACATCAGTGAAACCTTTCAGTTGCGTGCGCGTCAGGTACAGGTTCGGATCACGAATACAACTTTGGGATACTTAAGAAGTACTTAGGCGTGGTTTTCAGCGTCGGGAATTAATCCATTGGAGAAGGATAAATACCATCATCCATGAGAAGAGGACATCCCAAGCCGTCTCAAGCCGAAATATAGCCATAAACGAAATGGGTAGATAGATTGCGAATATGCAGGCGAGATGAAGCAAATGACTCCAGACTTCAAGGTCAAGTTACTAGTGCGGCAGCCGAGCATAGACTGTCCGTCAATAGTGGCATGGACAATGGATGTATAATTACAAATAAGTATGAAACTTGGAAGAACAGCCATATAACGAATGGGTATGACATTCTGTTCACTACATATAATACAGGGTACGCAGATAGATTGCTTATTCAAGTGACAAAAAGGTTATGATTTCAAGTACAATACGGTAGCCATTAGTCCAGCTAAGGCTTGAGAAGACCATCAACTTCGTTTCCTAGTTCCAACCTCAAAGCGTCGGGCTTTCGTTCGACAGCCGCGCGCAAACAGCCTTCGAGGGAATGGAGGCACCAAGTGGCTCGTTGGGTGTTTTTGAAGACCCGGTAGATGATCCCCGTGCAGACGAGACAGGGGTTGCTGTCTCGATGGTACTTTGACGAGCCGCTCGTGGTTTTCTGATGATTATCAACTCCTTGATGCCCAATTGAACACGTGGATCGATTCCTCTGGTCCGTAGCACCATATTATGCTCTATGGAATAATCCAAGAGCGCACTGATACGAGCTATACAAATGGTGAAAAGGAAATCAAACGCGATAACAACCAATGCTTACTGTTCAAGTAAGCAGGGAACGCCGACCTCCGGCGCCTGATCAAGACAAGCATTTTAAAAAATGCCGCTTTGTACGGCACATGTTCCTCTGGACAAATCACGAGCAGGGTCGCGCCAATATTACTTGAATTCATAGTGGCGTATGCAATCTTCGTTACCGAGGGCATCAGTGGAAGAGCCTGCTAGAATTGAAATCATATTTACCTCCGTAAGAGAGATGATCTGCAACGGAAATATTATCGTCAGTTGACTATAAGAGATGAGTAATAACAGAGACAGTACCTTACGGCCGTAGTGGCGAATTTGGCGGTCTTCCGCATCACTAAACTTCATCATCTCACTCATGGCTTCCAGAAAACGGTCCAGAGACTCGAGACGATTAGCCAGTCTTCTAAAGACCCCCCAACGATAGAGATTAGGGACGTTGTTAGGCATGATGATTGACAGTAGAAGATAGGTGAGTATATGGAGAGATGCAAAGTGATGGAGAGAAGAGAGACACTGCCGACACGAAATATATAGTGCTCGGATGCCTGGGTCCACATATTTCAGAAGCGCTTGCCACAGGCCTATGTAAGTACATCAAAAGAACAAATATAAATTTCGCCACATAGCTGCGGTGCATTCCGTGGACTCTGCCAGTGGAACCTCTTTGTGGCATCATTGTCCTTCGTTCGGGCACATTTACTTTACTCCGGAGTCCCAGCATCATGAGTTACAGTTCCGAAAATGGGAAACACAAAATGTGGAGGGTGTGGACGGCGAGATATTGATTGCGAGCCATAAGATGCGTAAACCACAGATGTAATAAAGATCCACCTGCTTGAAGGGGCTCCAAGAATTTACCACGTTCGAACGTGTGGCTTGGATGCGGTGGTAGGTGGGTACGATCGATTTGAAAGTGTTTCGGACAATGACCTCATGAGTTCATAGTCCTTCCACAAGTTCCGGAGAATTAGGGAAGTTTGCTTCCTCGGCGCGCTCGCGTTGCCCTGTTGGTACGCCTTCGCAACATATGACTCCACGAACCGCACTTCATTTGTCATAACTTCTTCAGTGCATCCTCGTCCTTAAGCTTTATACTTGATATCGAAAGGAAAGATCACTGTGTTGCATTCGGACGTCATAAGGAGATCCTTTGTAAGAAACTCACAGGAGGAAATGCGAAGTTGATTGGGTTACTGCAAGCATTTCATGTATCACCAAGCTTTTCGATAAACGTATTGTCTTGATGGAGGCTCGAGCATACATCAAGGAGTTCAGCGGCACAGCATGCTTGGCGTGAGCAATGTTCCGGCCGCACTGCAGTTATCTGCGCCAGGCTTTTGTGATTATCAACGATGACAGTGGGTCAGCGCTAAGAATGTGGCACATACGAGTTTACATCCCAATAGGATTCAGCTTGCAGCCAACACTGGTGTCCCATATTCGATGAAGTTGCTCTATGTGATGGCTGGCGTCCGGAGATTCTTGCATAATTTGTTAGACTTGTATAAAACAGAATATCGTCGGCATCGAACCGACTTCAAGGTGTGACTTCTGAAGGTGAGTCAGCCGAACTCATCTCGGAGCAATGAAACTGTACCCATCTTTGGCCACATCCGTCGTGTACTGTGTAGTCGGAATCACGAATACAATCAAAGCATTGGGAAGTTGAAACGTAGCTCAATGTTATCTTTCAGGCACCCAATTTTGTGAACGAGCAATACGATGTTGTTCATGCGCCATGATGCATCATGTCCTGACGAAGGCATGAAAGGGGGATGTCAACCGTATCTTTGAAACGAGTGTATTTATATGGACAGAATGCTCAACAGCCCAGTCCAATATTTTCTTGAACCTCCTCCATTGATGATGGGCATTGAAGTTAGGGTAGGGAATGTCAATGTCCTCGGCAACGACTATTGTGAGTTGGCATCATCGGATATCCACATCCATTCTCGCTGCGAGGTGTTACTGGTACGATATCGCTGATCGACGTTTATTCAAGCATGATTCAAGCATGTCGAGTATGATGGTTTAAACCAGAGACTTATGAGGTGAGTATATGCCTCTGTCACGGATGAATATTGGTGCTTGGCAAGGAGATGAAAAGTGCTGAAAGGGGAGTAGAGAAGAGAACCGGGGCTTCAAGTCGGAAGGCATCAAGCGCACCTGGAAAAGTATGAGTAAGGCGCCAACCACGATATTCTGACATGCGTACTTTAGTCAGATCGCACTGGCTCTATCGTGTGTCCGAGTAAAGCAGAAGAAGAAGTTAGAGGGAATCGTGAAACCCTAGATAGTTGATAATCTATTAGATCAGCGTGAACGCCTGGCCACCTTCATCCACCTGGGCCGCAGGGAAAGAGTGCCGAATCGTACGTGAAGGGTAGAAGCATGATGTCGATGTCCTGGAGACCAATAGTCAACTGATTAGGCACCGTTCATCTGATTGAACCAACCCATCGCTGACCACTGTAGATAGTCATGTCGTCGACAACAATTGTCTGTGTTCAAGTATGATCTAAGGATATGGAGCATGATGGTTTTAAAAAAACTTACGGCTCATGTATTTACCTCTATCATGGATGCGCATGTCAAGGAGATGTGATGTGCTGAGAGGAGAACAAAGCGCACCCGACAAAGTACCACCAAGGTACCAGTTGTGTGAGCACAGAAAACATGTGCAATCATCCATGTGGGTCGGACTTGTGAACCAGGAAAATAAAAGTAGTGTGCCTGATCTCAGGCAGCCGATAGCCCCAAGAATTTCACAATAGCCAATTCCATTCATGATCTATAATCTATCTGAGCACAACGAAGAAGGATAAATGACTGATGAATGGAGGCCCAGATAGGCTCGACTATGCTTTACAGGACAGTGACGTCTGCAATCCGGACTTGACTTCGGCGAATGGGGAAAATCATGTTTGTGAAAACGAATAAAATCTGAGGGGAATAACGGATGGGAGCGAGGAGCGAGACAGGAGTAGGAAATATTGAATTAACAGGCAACGATTCGTGATGCCAGTGAGTGGAAGCCGAGATAGTTGCTAAGGTAATGAGTCTGCTTCCTGGTCATCGTCATATTACCCATCTAGGCTGTCCGTATGAATAGAGTGCGAGGTGCTTGGTCGCGGGGAGTCAGAGCATATCCTGGATCAGGAAAGTTCACGGAAGATGCTTACCTTGTGTTGATGAGGTAAAACATAGATACAATCTCGCGACAAGAAATAGCACATGTGAACGATGAACGCAAAGTGTGGCAGTGAAGGCGACACTGTGGGACCATCGTCCCAAGTAAACTCGTTTTGCGCAGGGAGCACTAGTAATTACGTGAAAAAGGGCAGAGAGTGGGTGCGAGTGCATGCGATGGCGATGGTAGTGACCTAGTGACCAGGGTACCGGTTAGAGAACGTTCTGGATATTGGAAGATGTGAACTTTGACGGGTAGCGTTATATACAGCTTGTGGAAGAATGTGGACGGAGAGTGATTGTATCTATGTATGGTGGGAAGTCTTTGAGGCAAGACTGTATCTGCGTCCAAATCAGGGCAGCTTGAACTATGAACAGGTAGCTTAGGCTTCTGGGCCAGATCCGACAGGGCTTTGCGAAGTAAGTTCTGAAAAACACGTGAGCCAACAACGCTGAATTAATCGCAGTAGAGCCCACCAAAGAATGTAATAGGTGAGTGAATTCCAATTTGAGGATACCATGAAACCTCCACCAACGTTGTCCGGATACTTGACCTTGGGAGGAGAAACCGCTTCACCGGCTTTGTGCATCTCCTCAAATGTCATTCGAGTTGGTGGAATCGGGGTCACGGCTTCATGGAGATGAATACCTAGTACCAGCGTGGCACGATCGAACGACTTGTCCCAAGCGGCATCAATTTCTGGTGAAGGATGGTCGTCTACGTTTGTAGTCTCGTACTTGCAGCACTATACTCATAACTAGTTCGGTGGAACAGGTTACAGCTTATAATAGTTCTTCCCAAGATGATCAAAGTGAAAGGTGGTGACTCAACTGGTGACTCGAATAAGGCATTGTCCGATCCTCGCTAGCTCGAGGTCGAAATGTGGTACAGTGATTTGCATTAGGGAGAATCCGCGAATCTTGCTTGAGCCCTCTTGAGCCCAAAAAGTTGGCAGTGACTCATATTTGAATGGGGAATTGGGAATTTGGGATCGTCGACTTGAGGATTGATTCAAGTGACTCATCACGTGCTCAAAATGGAATAGTAAGCGCTGGCAGCCCTAATACCGCATCCAGTGGGCTCATCGATATTTGCAGCCGTGACTCGACGTTCGGTGACCTCCGTCCCAAGCTTTCACTCGTCCAGCATGTCCATACCTGAGTTTCATTAATTGTATATTTTGCCGATAGCTGAGATACCCTGGATATGAAGCAAGAAAAACGCGGACAAGAGCCACCATCGCCCATATACGAGTCTTTACCTCCGCCCTGGCTACCTAAATCACACAGAACTGCTGATGTTGGTGAGCACCCTCTACTACGTAAAGAATCCTACAGAATCATCCTTATGCATGTCTAGGATACCCTGGTTTTCATCCGCCCCGCCCAGGACAGGATGAGGATGTCTTGTCGGACAAACATATAAAGGACGGTTTCTTGTTACCGCTTCCCGTGCCCGTAAGCTTGAGGTTGATCAATGTCAAATGTAATGGCTGATGATGTTCAGGATGAGCACCAAAGCGCTGCAGTTGTATTTCTACAGCAGGATGCAAAGGGTGGCCGCATGTTTGACCAGACCGTGCTTGCAGACC
This sequence comes from Suillus subalutaceus, assembly GCF_016647625.1. NCBI lineage: Eukaryota > Fungi > Basidiomycota > Agaricomycetes > Boletales > Suillaceae > Suillus > Suillus subalutaceus. The sequence goes on from NW_024540415.1 coordinate 50,753, forward strand.
TCGAGCACCTCATGAATGATATCTTTACTCGAAAGGCAGACAGTTACGGTTGCTATACAGTGAGCTGAATATCTCGGTGCCGAACTTCGTCCGACGGTTTCGTAGGTCATCAACATTCAAGATTCCTTCACGAGTGACCATGAGTGATACCAAGCGACAGACATGGTTCGCTGAACTCGCAAACCCCGATGTGCCCTTAAGTAAACTTGGCAAAAGTGTGCCACATGGTGCCAAAGGACACGATCTACTCGACCTTCTTCATACCAACAACGTTGCCATACCTCGTGCGGTCTGGTTTCTTCGAGTGTTCGGCGCGAATGAGACTGTGAGTGCTGATGTAGTATTTCTCAACTGCGTGATTTATATGATCCAAGGCTGGCCTGAGAAACAAACCGTCTTACAATCCAACCCAGTACAGCGTAGATTGGGCGATAGTGGTGACAAGCTATATCAAGAAACAGCTGGCTGATATTGCTCTACCAAGCGCCCCTAGACCTGGAATGAATATCAAACAGACATTTAAGGGCGTCCTTTCTGACGCAGAAAGCCGGGACCGATGGGTTTCCCGTTTCACGTACTGGTACAGTGTTTGATTCAACTATCCAAATATTCGCTAATAAAGTCAGCCTGAAACTATTGCGACCGTTCTATGATGAAGGTCTCGTAGACCATCGCACTTTCCTTACATGGATCATCCATCAGATGGCGGCCTGCAACCTTGCTCAAGCAGGATTTGTAGCACATTTGGCTGATGAGTATCTCGATGGAGTTCTTGAAAAACGCCCACTCGCGAAACCCCTTTTAGACGCATGCATCGCGAAATTGAATGAAGTACGTTTTATGGCCACATACATTAATTTATAGCTAACCATTACAGATCAGGACGATTTCCGCTCAGGGTCACCTGAACAAGCTTGAAGAGATTTTGAAGTCTCTGATTCAGGTATGCATCGACCACCGCATTACTATCGCATACTTAAAGATCCGAAATCAGCGCATCTGTGTAACCCTTCCGGACACATTCGTTTCTCCCAGCACATGGCTAGCGCATTCATCGCTCTTGCGTTCTGCACTTGCTGGCCCTGCTGATAGTGGTCTCAGTGACTGTCGACGACGTGACTTCCAGCAATTTATTTCGGATAATTTGATAGATATTCAGCGTCGCAATGACGCCATGCTATTTCGCAATCTCCCGCCGCGAAAACTCGAGCGTCTTGGGTCCCTGGTCCTTGATATTCAAATCCTAAATTCGATCTGCAGTAGCACGGACATGTCCACTATATCGTTTTTCTCCTCTCAAATTCCTGATTGCACATCAAGCTCAAGTTTTGTCGACAAACTCGACACTTTGTTGACGTGGGCTGTGACGCCACTGCAGTATGGCTCTCATCGTCCATATGCAGCTGTGACCCTTCTCCGAGCATATCACGAACGCAATGCACGCCGCGAACTATCTTCAGCCACCCTTCACGATCACCTCTTCGATTGGCTCGACTCGAAACCTGTTGTCCGGGAGGCTGGAAATCTCAGGGCAGTAGCGGGTCTGTTTGGGAAATTAATGAAGAGTGGGCTTTTTGATTACGCAGCTTATGTGCAGAGGCTCGTTGCGAGAGGCGAGGAGGGACTCTCTTTGAGCGAGGTATGTTTATTGTATACCATATCGACGTTATTCTCTGACTCAAATTATTCTTCAGCCTGACGAAACGGCTTCCCTTCATCGTAATTTCCTTCGCTGGATACCGTTACAGAACACGACATCATCTCTTTTAAACCAGCGCAAAGTTATTTTCTACGGAGCGCGTGCACGACAGACCCCTGAAGATGTCTGTGAACGTGAGATGCGAAGGGAAATTCGCGCAATCTTGCCACTTGTGTTTGGGGGTATGTGAGACTAATATTTTCATTTAGTATCTATTGCTAATAAATCATAGGTGACACTCTTCCGCCTTCAGTTTCTATGGCATCTCTCCGAACCAGCTGTCCTACTGTGCTCGGCGCACCATGTTTCGAACAAGTGCGAACGATCAAACAGTGGTTACTTCCGAATTTACACAAATTTACCTCGAGGTGCGCAAAATCAAATCCTTCATCTTCTATATTGACGGAGCGCGCAGATCGCAATCATTAGATGAGATCAGTACTCTGAAGACATACAGTACTGCGGTTGAACTCCTCAGGTACACTCATAGCTATGGCTCTTTACTGGAGGTGTGTTCTGCTCCTTCCAAAGTTTGAATTATTGACGGCTCTTGTGCAGCTGAGTCTCTCGGTCTTGTCCCAGACATCCCACGCAGAATTATTGACTGCCGTCGGAGAAGTTTTCCATCCGCTTCGCAACTATATGGACGGCAATGAACGTCACTGGCACGATTGCCTCCACACTCTATTCTACTTATTTACTCTGGCGAACGCAAGGGGGGAAAGCCAGATCTCTCCTGACCTTGATTATTGAGATGGACGATGGACGACAGCTCGATGCGACGGCCAAAACTCAGGTGGAGAACGATAACTCGGCGTTCACGAACGCGCTGGCTCCTAAGACTGACCATCCAGAAGCCGTTCCGTCAGTCTTGCCCGAAATTTTACTTCTAGCTGAAGATTCCAAGCCGGACGCTCCAACAATTCTCGCAAACAGTCTCTGGTACAGATATCGCACGTCCGGAGACTGGGCATGGAAAGTCTGGGACAATATCGTCGCTTCGTTACGCCAAGTTCCCGTCATGAGCGATGATCATGAGCGTCGTCATAAATACGCCCTTCGCTATGGTCAGTTTCTACTCAATGTTGACCACCACCTTCCTGGCGGCATCGATAATGACGTGCTCCAATGGTTTCTCGGTACTGGAAAAAGTGAAGTGCTAGGATTGACGCTTGAAACCTGGGATGTGCTTAGAGTCGTCCTTCTCTTCCTATGCGTCCGCGGAGCGCTATCGACAACCACGCTGCTTCAAGGATTAGTTTACCCTGCTTGGCAACTGGGAGCCGATGCAGGCCCTCTCTACCAGCCTCACAATATGGAAACGTTTATACAGGCAGCCAGTAAGCTTTTTGACGCGCTCGTGCTCCAGGAGGAGTGTTTCATCAGCCCGATTGTCCCACAAGAGCTCCTTGACGCACAACGGATCCACACTTGGAGACAGGATGCCTTCCGGGAACCTCATTTCACCCTTCTCGCCAGTAATATACCGAATTTAGTGCTCCTGGAGCACAATAACGTCGTTTCAGATGAACTTCGCGGAATTGCGCGAGACCTTCGCCTGCGGACAGTGCGAGAGTCGCGATATCAGACAATCATGCTATCGCAATCTTGACGCTGTCCGCAGGGGCTTCGAGCACCCTATTCAGTCGGGAATGGTCGCAGAAACGCTTTGCGAACCGCTCGTTAACGCATTGAAAATGATTTTGAGTGAATCAAACGAAGGTACGTGGATAATACAGTATATATTGACTCTGAGATTCACGTTCAACCGTAGATACAGATGTTAACTCGTTTTTAAGCACTGGGATATCATCCGTTCTGAGCCCGTGCACACTGGCGGCGACTGCAGTTCAGCTACAGTTTGGGCTGAGGCAACTCGGAAGGGCGCTTGCTTGTGAATCGACGAAACAGGGTGCAAGTGCATCGCTCGATAAGATGACGTCCTTGATATTCCACCACTCGATGGCCTCGGAAGAAGCATACTTCATCGCAGAGATGGCGAGGGGCGTCGATGGACCAGTGGCCATTAAGGTAAGTAGTCTATACTCGGATTTGGCGCACACTGAAAGTGATGAGTAGTTCATAAATAACGGCTTCAAGAGTATCGTTGATATTCTTAATCGAGCCCCTGCTCCTTCGACTCCCGAATCACTACTGGCACGGGTTGGCCGTGCTGGCGAGGTGCTTCGCGTACTATCACATGTCTCAGAGCCACTGCGAGAGGAAGGAACCGAACTAGATCTTGATGTCTCAACGCAAGAGCGGCTTGCGAAAATCGTTCTGGAGTCATTTCAATTCGCAAATACGACGTTTTCCAAAACGACTGATCACTCTCTGCGCGTTATCACTGAAGCTGTCATATTTTTGGCTCGACTCCTTCAATTCGACCTTGGTTTCTTTGGGATACGAACGACGCACTTTCGGGAAACATGTGAGAGGATGATGCCAGTTCTCTTTGACCTTGTCGTGGTATGTACATAACGCATTACGTATCCGAGCTCTGAGATAACATGATCGCAGATTCATGCATGCGGCCCTGCACAAGACGCTGTTGCATTCGCGCTCCTTCTTGATACCTTGTACTTCCTTATAGACGGTATGCTGACCTCTAATCACTGTGTTCTACCTCGTTTAAATCCAGTTCTCATAGATCTTTTCCTGCACTCCAAAACTTCGTCGCCAGACCCGTTCAAGTATTACCCCACGAAACTTCAGTCACCCCATCTACATTCCCTCCCTGGCTCACATCGTGTACGACTCATGACACTCTTCCCACATCTCCGGCCAAATGCAATTGTTCAAGACCTCGTCCATGCTCATCGAGACAGCACAGGTCTCCTCGTCTATGGCGCACCCGTTCAGAACCGCCCATGGGAATGGATTGAGAACCTCGACAAAGATGATGGCATGATCCGAAATAATGCCTCTCTGTCTCTCGAACTGTTCGGGGCGAAGGCCACAGGCGACCATTTGATCGGCTATGTGCAGGATGACGAACGTTGCATACCAACGAGACTTGAAAGTGTCTTCGAAGATAAATTAACGGCCGAAAGCGTCTTCCGTCGAGACTGGCGTGAAACACGACTTCCAGCCCACTCAGACGTCCGTGCTGGGGAGCGCGGGGTAGGAGAGGGGGCAGACGAGCTGGGAACTTTGCCTTCTTTTGGATTGCAAAAGCCAGGATCGAGAAGGGTGTCGCCTTCCTCGTCGGTGCGTTCTCGGGGATCGGTCAGCTCGGTCCGTCGTAGTCCGGCATCGCTCTCGGGCAATCGGTCCGCCGTTTTCTACGAGGGAAGGTACCGGAGAGAGTGGTATCGGTTCTGGTCCAGCGGCAGAGCGCAAACGAAAGGCTTCGGGTTCTGTGGATGATGATGACGAGGTCGAAATAATTGAGGGGCCTATAGCGAAGAAACTCAAAGTGAAGCCAAAACCAAAGAAAAAGTAGCTGTATACTTCCTTGACCGGTCTTGATCAAATGTTAATCAGCGTGTTGTCTTGTTTACATTGTGTCTGGTATAATAATGCCTACAGTGCAGGTGCTGTACCATAGTAGTTTATGGTATACATATGTATGATAGAATTACAAATAACGTAGAAGGATGAAGTATTTGTATGCAGTACACTGAAACTTATTATCGAGGGAAAAAGGCATCAAATGGACCCGCCTGCTGCCCACGAATATTAGAAAACTCCCGGGGAGTGTCGGGTTGCCCAAGGACGGTCCCGACGATGGAGACCATGTCCTTGATTGCAAAATTTACAACTGGTTTTCCCGCGACCTCCTTCCGACATCCCGGACAGGTATACTCCGGTTGCTGTTGTCGGGAAGCATTATACAATGCGCGCAGTTGCATCTGAAGCGGATACGAGATGTATGGATCAATGTTGTGAAGAACTTGAGGAAAATCCCGAGGCAAGGGTTTCCGGTTAATGTTGTATGCGGGATGTGCGCGAATATGTTTAGCGAGTGTTTCGTTGAACCAGCCTTTGAGGCACCCCTCGCAGTAACAGTGTCCACAGTCAGTGAGACTAGGGCAGAAAGGTTGGTACACGGAAAGCGAGTGAAAATGAGAACTTACAGGTAAGGAGAGTACATCAAATGCGCGCATATATCACAAGAGAGGCTGTCGCCCAACTTTGTAGCATCCTAAACAGATGATTTGAAAAGGATGAGAAAAGATGGAAAAGAGCACGTACAATCAATCCCGATGTGCCTTTCGCTTGCAAAGCGGCAAGTTTCTCCTGTTGCAATTGGATCTCCTGATGGCCGGCAATAATTTCTCGAGATTGTGCGGCAAGCTCTTGACTTTGCTCCTCGAGATGCTTCATCGAATTGTTAAGTTGTATGCGCTGGTCAGCGACCTGCTTCTGTAGGTGCTCGTTCATCTAATAGCCCCCTGTCAGTGTGAATTCAAATTCTTATAATCGGAGAGACGTACCTGCTTCAATTTCGAATTCTCCTTCTGCCAAGATGAGCCATCATTTTCCGAAGCTTTGACATGTATCGAGCCTTCATCGGTCGACGAAAATAACTCCAGGATCTCACTCTTCGGACACGGCTTCTTCCTTTTGAATCTTGAGGATGAACCATTTTTTCCCGGTCGGGTATCCTCGTCATCCGAAGACAGAACGATGACTTCGGGGACGGTAGGCACGTTTGATTTCGGTTTCGAGCGGCTGGGTAGATTTCGTGTAGGTGATGTGTTTCTTTCTTTACGAGAGCGCGGCTGGCTGGATGAGCGTGTCGCGGGCATGATGCAGTTAGAAAGTGTTGCGAATTGAGGAGAAATGACTTGGGTCCAATCACTTAAGTACCCCGTGACTTGTGGACACTGTGGCCCTGATCATAATGAACTGGACAAATTAAGCCCCTACCTCTGTTTATGTAAGGCCACTATTTCTTAATTTGTTCACTCCGCGCTCAGTGGACACTGCAGGATATAAATCGAACACCGACTTCGACGTGGCCGGTGACCACATCAGTGTGGAACAGTGTGGCCGTATTACCACTACCTAGTACGTACTTGTTGCTCAATTTGACCACACCACACCATTCAATACATTGTATGCTGGCAGAGGCTGTTTCTAGCACTACCGTGACTTAATGCCAGTGGATCCCGGATCACACAAGATAAGATACAATTCAATGAGAACCCTCCTTGACTCCAATAACGCAATATCATCGTTGATAACTTAGCTTACCGGTATCATTGGCAATAGGGCATAATTGAGAAGCTTCGCGTGCACTCCATGGCACAGACTGGTGACTTGTCTCGTAGAGGGGCTAGTCACCTGTCTATCCATGACAGTTCAGTGGTTAATACTGTGTACAGTACCCATAGAGCCACTATAAAAAGGGGCGTGCGTTATCTATGGTAATGCCCATTACCCAGTTGAACCTCCCCGTCTGGCTATCGCACTCCTTCCTAGAACATCTACTCTGACTTGGAACGGATAGAAACTCCAGATGAACTCGCCACTTGCTAGCAAGCCATCCATAACCTCTGGTTGCGATGTCGAAGTTGTTGTTCGGCGCCCCACTCCTTCAAACGTCCGTAGATATACTCTGCTTTTGATCTTCTGCATTACGCAGTTTATATACGCACTCACCAACTCGGCATTGTTCTCCGCCATCCCTTCCCTTGTCCGGAAGTTTGGCTTCACCCAAAGCCAGTCAGTTTGGATCATTAGTGCATACCAATTGACTTTTGCATCCTTCCTCCTTATGGTGAGTCCTGCCTTCGTAGCTGATTAAAGCATTCTTACCACATATTTGCAGAGCGGAAAAATCAGCGATATATACAATCCTAGTCAGTCTGACCGAGGGTGTCTTTGCGAGCTTTTTATTAACATTTAATGAAGAATACACCTTCATAACCGGCAAATTCATTGTCGGGGTAATCTCCATCGGCCTCGGTTTTGTCTCCGATGGTATCTTATTCCTTGCACTGAGAGCCCTAAGTGGAATCGGTTGCATTCCTTCGCTGCAGTCACGAACTTGGGGCTCATTTGATCATTTCAGCCGCATCGCTTACCGTACCATCGGCCCTAGCACTGCTTGTCGGACTTTTCCCTGAGCCTAGGCATCAAGCAGTAGCTATTGCGTCATTTGGAGCTTGGGGATCAATTGGCATCGGTGAGCGACTTCCGCTTCGTAACGTGGTCCAGGTATTCACGATCAAGATTTCAGTATTGGGTCTAATTACCGGTGCCCTTTTCGTCGAACATGCCGGCTGGAGCTGGGTATTTTGGTTTGTGCCGATGGTGATCATACCAACTACATTCATTTCTGCGGTACTTATTCCTACACCAACAAAAAATGTGGTTCGAGAGAGCGGTTTCACCAAATTCAGGAGTCTTGATGTCACCGGAATTTCAATTCTTACAGGTCAGTCACGATTTCAAATCGTCTATTCACACCATACTGAGCACATGATCAGTTGCCGTTATACTCTTTATATTTTCTGTGACAACAGGGTCCACTACGAGCTGGGGATCAGCCATCACACTAGCACCCTTGGTCATCGCCATCGCCATGATTACTGCATTCTTTTTCTGGGAGGCCTTTCAGCCAATTGAATGTGCCGCCGTGTATGTCTGCTCGATTGTTCAAGGTCTCTAATTGACATTGGTTCACAGACCATCTTCCACATGGTTCATTCCGAATTTCTCTGTTCTATTCGGAACGGCTCTTCTACCATATTTCTGGTGGGCAAACATATTCACCACCTATGTGTCCCTGTGGCAAGATATCTACAAATGGAGCCCTATGTCCTCTGCTGTCCACATGTGAGTATAGACCGTGTGCTTAAACCAGACCGGTGTGATGATCTAACGACGCCAACGTTCTTTCAGGCTTCCAATAGGCATCACCGCCTTTGTCTTCAGTTTTGCCAGTAGGGTAAAGGGACTCAGCAGCATGAGTGCCAAGTGGCCCATACTTTGTGGAGCCCTAATGATGATGTTGTCACTTGTGTTATTCGCCTTCGCCGACACTCCTGACAAGTACTGGCCGTTGGTATTCCCCGGATTCATCCTCGGTTCCGCCGGTGCAATGTTAGCCAACATTTCTGCAAAGTGTGTGCCAATCTTATTCTCAGAGCACTAGCGTTATATCAACTCACACAGCATCGCGATATTCCGAGCTACGACCCCCTCCTATGGCAGGCACCGTGGGCGCCATATTCAATTGTGGTCTGCAACTTGGCTCCGCTGTTGGGTTGGCTGCCGTCGGTTCTATTCAGGCGAGTGTGCAAGTCAGAAATGGGGGCCCTTCAAATTATCAAGGCCAGTCTGCTGGCTTTTGGTTCATGCTGTCCTGCATCTCTGTTGCTGCAATGGCCGTTATAGTCTTCTACCGCACCGACACGGCCCGAAATCGTGTCAAAGGAACAGTTGTCTGTGATGAAAAGTAAAGCAATGTTCAGTGATATTGCAAAAGGCTATAGTTTCTTGCCCTGAGAGCGAAGTGAAGGCGGAGTGGTGGATGCGACGAAGGAAGGCGCGCCGAAATGTGTTACATGAGGTGATGAAGGCAACAGGAGGGGGCACTAAGTCTTGAGGACTAGTTATGATCTTTATAGTGACAGGTTATGCGTATTGATGTAGAATAATGACAAGGCTTGGGATGAGGCTTTATGAAATTGAGACTCACAGAGTTCTATTTGCTTACCTCAGTATTTTTGTTGACGTGGATGGCGGCGGAGCAGCGGTAGAAGTCAGAGCTAGCGGACCACGAACATGTGGAGACCCGCCAGTTACTATGTGTTGACTCAGCTACGGACACGACTGAGGTACTCTGGGTGCGTGGCCCTTGCCCTTGGAACTCCTAATCCAGCGGGCGGTGTATCGGAAGGGTCGTAATGAGATTTATATATATTTGAGAGTCGCCCTGTGTTTAAAGTTGTTGTTCATGGAGTAACCTTTAGGTCAACGGTTCGCATTCGGTCATCATGGTTGTTCTAACGGTACCTGTTATTTGCCTCCATACTATGTTATTGGTCCTCGAGTTGCAGCCGGTGATCGGTTGATCATTCGGATAGTCAAAGCATTATAGGGTACATCTTGAGGGATGCTGCAAGGTTGGCGTACAACGGATGTCTATATGACATCGGTACTGTTATAATTGTCGGCCACACGCTACAAGGCGCTATCCGAAATACCCAATACAGGAAACTAGCCCAATCCTTAGAAAATCAGTCGTTCCTTCCATATCTGGAAAGGTACTATGATGGGTGATGCTTTAAGATCGCGAGGACGAGGGCATGGGAATGGATATATCTGAACATACAAATACAAGCTGAATCGTAGTAGAGTTCAGACTAAAAATGAGAGGGAGAAGGAATACTCGATATGTGTGAGTAGGGTGTAGATGTGGACGAGACAAACGAGTATGAGACGCATGATATAATATTGATGTCCGAAGGAAGATATGTGAAGAGCTAGTAGCGCATGCCTCAGCTTGTTTCGATAATTAGGTAAGGGATGTACGTGCCAGAAATGATCAACACTTGATCAATAACCACGGCCGTAACCTCCTGGATTGCCATTTCCACCCTGTTGACCATAACCTTGCTGGCCACTGTAGCCGGTCGGGGCAAAACCGCCTGCATACCCCGCGGCTTAAAAGTTACATCAAGAATGGAAATATACATGTGAAATGGTATTCACCTGGGTAGCCTCCACCGTAGCCACCTTGACCGTAGCCACCTTGACTTCCAGCATAACCACCCTGACCTCCATACCCAGGTTGCTGACCGTAACCGGCGCCACCTGAATACATGTTCAGGACCTTTGCTATATTTGCAAACTTGTCACGAACCAGAGTAGCCGCCACCACCACCACTATAACCACCTCCAAATCCTGCAGCGCCGCTGCCTCCGGTACCAGAGCTACGGGGATTAGCGAGGTTTACTTTAATCCTCCTGCCATCAAGCTCCTGCTCATTCATGTTGGCAATAGCATGGTTTGCTTCCTCAGTCGTCCCGTAGGTGACAAAGCCAAAACCCCGAGAACGGCCAGTGTCACGGTCACGCATGACAATAGACTGAACGGATCAACTCAATCAAAAAAGATAAACTGGGTAAGATAACTCGCGCACGTCAAGCACTGGTCCAAAACCGCTGAAAGCCTATATTGTGCAAGGTCCCAAGACCGAAAACGCGTAAGAACATGCACCTCGAGAACAATTTCAGACGAAGATGACATAGCGAAGCAGCCCAAATCAACAGCCCGCCCGTCACAATCGTATATAACTGACATTGCGCAACGTGTCATCAGTGGTGTTCCAACTCAAATTTCTACATGCAGAATTTAACGAATCAGTTTCGCTCCCCTCCGCCGCAAGACGGGAGAAGCGCTTGCGAATTAAGTCAGACGGCATAGACTGACCCAACGTAGATTTTTGCACTTGATTGTGAAGACATAGTGAAGGAGATCACTGGTAATACAATAGAGTCTTGAAAACTGTTACACGAGACCTGAACGAAACGGAGACCAAGACACTGTAACGGAACGTGGAGGTTCGAAAAAGAGTTTGAGCAAAAAGGATTTATCGACGATCACCCTTATATTCGAGCCCCTTTATTTCAAACTCCGGTCTGAACTCTAAGAACTTGACTCCAGACTAATTTCCTTTTTAGGCTTGTATTGATCGAGCTACCTCCGCGCTCCTCCCAATTCAGAACACCGTTTTTTGATGCTTGGCAAGCGATATGTTTTCTCTCACGATACATGGACTCAAAAACATTCAAACACTAGGTTTGACGACCTGATCCAGAGTCGTATTTCAGAACTTGTTTCAAATGCCTTTTTATCATCATCGTGATCAAAAGGAGCTAGGCTTATCTGCATTCATTCATCATTGAATCAAGCACGAGACGGAGACAGCCATCGTTTCTTATCTGACCCGCTTCTCGATGCCGGTATGGCAAGCTTGACGGGCTACATATCTTTCACATCCATCAGACTCATGGGAGGCAAGACGCGGATGATGCCGCCAAGAGCTCGTGCTCTCGTGTATGTTCTCAAATTTTCTTTCCAACGTTCGGCAGTCACCGAGCAGAAAAATTTCCGCGGCGTTGAATAGGACTTGGCAAGTACTGTTATCAACAAAAATTACCGTTCTAGTCTTGACAGAACGATCGAATTGGTAGGTGCAAGTAGGTGCAACGAGTATTTCTCGGCAGCAATATCCGGTCTAATGGCTAATGATGGGGCACAGGGTCCCGTGAACGGGTGCTCCGAATCCGTTCAGTTGAGTCAGAGTGTTAGCTTTTCGAGACAAACAAAAATTTGAGGGTTGAGTTCGATTTCAAATCAGTGCTATTCATTGACTTTCATTGCCAACCTGGAGCACTTCTCCCGCCTCCCACGCATGGCTTACATCTCATGTCGTATCTTGCTGGATAACTTGCGACAGCGTCATGTGTCACCTGTTGTGTTTGGGATTGGCATAGTAGCTACGCCCCCCCGTCTATCACATGGTATGTGCTTGTTTTTCTCAGGATCAGTACAGTGCTCACAGCATTGGTCAGTTCCCCTACGCCGCTTCGGACTCGTCTACGGCATCTACCGCACTGCCGTGTGCCTGGTATGGGTGCCGGGTCCTGCAGGGTCCTGCGTGATACGGCCAGTGATAAATGTATTACCTTCACAATAACTCTTGAACTCATTCTTGAATTGCCTCATTAGTTCAAGCAATATGGACGTCTGCAGTACCATGTACGGGTGTCCATAGGTGTCAATCTATCATTAGTTTGATCTATTATTTTAGCCTGCTAGATGCGTTCAGCTGAGAGCTATTGGAGATCGACAACTACCGTTCGGCGGATCTTGTGATCATACTCAAATTAACAGCCGAGCGCTTTCTACCTTTGGCAGCTGCGCCCCAAATGCGCTTGGCATTCAAACAACAAGATATTCATTGTTACAACGGTGGAACAAACGCGATCTAGTAGCAGGATGCAGCCAAGCTGATCAGGCAAGACCTCCCATGAGTGATATTTTTGTGGAAAGAGAGATCATTTGAAAATGCCAATGACAATTGGTTTGGCCTACGAGCACGCGACACATGGGCCACATGTACAGGACAAACCCAACGTTTTGGTAAGTGCGTTAATTGTCATGATTAGATCATGATGTCAGGGGGAAATTCATTACGCTAAATCGGCAACCGCCGGACGTACATAGTCCCAGACAGTCGCGCTTACGCCCTCACTAGCGCCTTGTATCAGTTATCATCGTATGGCTGCCCAGCGTCCAGATTTTGGATCCGGTAATTGCAAACTCCTCATGCTGTCTTTTTATTACAGTGGTCAGTATCTTGCGCCACACGACGCCGATGATCAGCATGGCTTTTATTGATCCTTTCTTCCTTTTTTGTGATGGACCGTCCATTTCCAGGTGATCAGCTTCACCCCGTTCAGCACGGCGAAGCTTGTACCAGTAACTCCTGATGTATGTAGAGAAGAGCGAATCCACGGGTTTGCTGTCCTGACAACAACAATTGTGTTATCAAGGTATCCAATTTTACTGTGCATCCCATTCTGGCACCAGATACGCATTTCGCAATGAAACTCTGATAGATAAGTGCAACGTCCAGCGAGTCAAAGACTTAATCTGACTTCCGGTCCATACCGTATACCAAAAAGGTCAATTACCAAAGGATACAAGTCGGCGTCGTCTTAAGTACGTTTTCATTTCAGCGTCCATGTCATATGCCGAACGGCAAGATAAGCAAGTTAACTCTGGTTTCACGTATCAGTGCGTAATGAAAGCTGTGACACCTGTACGACTGATCCAAGAGACACAGACTTGTGCAAATTAGTGAGTTCCCGTCATCCTTTACTCTTCTTCAACGATTTTTTTGAAGGTCTGCACTCATGAGCTTACTTATCCATCATGAGTTGCGCGACCCTCTCTGACATTTTCTGGGCTTCGTAACCGTCTTCTTGGTGTGGGGGGTGCCTGTGGGGAACACCGTAAAGTCCGTTCGAAGAGATGCCCATTCACTTGTTCTCGCAGTCGAAGGAAGGTCTACCAATGCAAATAGGATCGCAACAATTCGTGACACTAGTATTTCTAGTCGAGAAAAAATTCCAGTGCTACAAGTCGTTGAGTGGACTGTATCGATAAGCAAAATTGAATGGCTTCTACAGCTAGTCGACAATCATTCTGGACCTGGACCTGCTAGTGGAAGTTGCACTGTAACATCGCTTTCAAATCGAATAGCTTCCAGCGATGCAATGTTCGACGTACTACGCAGCTGAGGGACATCTGAACCAAAACAAAACACGTGCGATCATGACCTGCGTGTATACGCTGGAGTTAGGCGTCGCATACTAGCATGAGCTCACGACAGTCCTCAACTCATGGGTGATATGAGTTTGCGGAGTCGATTTTGTGGTGGTATCCATACATGCAACCGAACTGCTGTATGAGCACATCACTGTCCCCTCTGCTTCTCGTCTCACCAAAGACGCCGCATACTTCTTGACCAATTCGTGAATAGTTTCCAGCGATGTATTACGCACCTGAGGGGACATCAGAATCAGTATCAAATGCGATGGCTGGTGAATGAGTGTGTATATGCATACTGCGAGCTAGGCATTTCAAGTTGGAGGACTATCACGATAGACCTCTCACCACGCAATCTTACATACAGTCGCCCCCCCCTAGTCTCATACATCGCCCATCTAAAATGGCCGGCAGGAACGGCGGACTGGTGGGGTACGCCTTACACCAGTGCATTTGGGGATGTGACGAAGGGGCGGAGCATAGGGCTCCATGACTAGATAGTAGTGTCCTACATAGAGTATCACTCTCAATGGTCATAAAATTGGAAACAAAATAAAAAATAAAAAATTGGAGGACTGGACGTGCCAGAATGACATAACTTCGGAAAATCTTCGCGAAATGTTTGACTGTCTGTGCACACGTTGGACTATCTACCCAAAACCAAGTACTTCCCAGTACATTTGGTTGCGAATAGACAGTCCAATGGCTGTAATAATGCGTCTTCGCCTTGCTGAAAGTGTCGACATGAGTTACGAGGAGTTATCCTAGCGCATTTGTATGTGTATTCCCGTCGCACTAGTACTAGTGGAGGTAAAACAGAAGACGACTTGCCTAAGGGAATCTGCCCTAAATCGGATGAATCGGATGAAACGCGCTAGAATTCAAGTTGAAATGAATCGACAGCCAACAGCATTATTATAAGGTTTCCCTCGATGTGGAAAGCCTGTCGGAGTAAACCAGGATGATGCTAAGTGTGTAAATTAAATTTGGAGGATGTCAGCTTACAACGTGGGAGAGCGGTAAGAACTTTAACCAAGTCTTGTTCTAAATCAGTACACCCGAACAACGTTCATTGAAGTCGTACTTACTGCGTCTTGAATACGCAGTGCATTATCCAAAGGACATCTGTAGCACCTTCCAAGATCTCATCCTGCAAGATCAAACGTATCAGAACACCAAGCCACTTGAATAGGGTACTCACTCACCGACTTTCCTGCAACTGCAGTCACCAGTGACGCTCTTGTCGTGCACTGTATGTGCAAGGGAGAACCGGCTCAATCCGATTGACATCGGCAAGATTGACAAAAACCATGAATGATGCCGTCTACAACCAGCGTCTGGCCCGTCTATCGTGTTGGAATTTCCCCAGCACTAGTACTAGTAGAGCTAAACGAGCTGGTGACGAATGCGTTCTTCGGAATGGGTCGACAGTCGACCGTATCACAATAATCCCGTAACAATAGTTTGGGTGGGAGTAAGCCCTCGCGATTAGGGCAATGTCCGACAGAGGGTCTTCGACCCTAAAGGACAATAAATATGATTTTTGGTTTAAAAAATTCACGTGATACTGTAACGTGAAGCCTGTTGAGGTAAACCAGGAAGCACTGAGTCAAGTGTATAAATTAAAGTTAAAATCAGGTATTGGAGGGTGTCAGCTTACAGCATGAGAGAGCAGTAAGAACTTTGGCAAGGACTTGAAGGTTCTGTTCTAAATTAGGCATCAGAGATCCCCAGTCCACGTTGACTGCGGTGGTTTTCGACGTTATAAATGGCCTCATATTCCAATATAACGAAATATATGTATATCGGCATGTATGACGACATCTGCGGCTCGCCAGTCCTCTGATCTGAGGACACCCGAACAACTTTCAATGAAATCGGGTTGTACTGCGTCTTGATGAATAGTGCATTACCCAAAGGTTATTTCGCACCTCTTGTAAGCTCAAACTTGTCAAAAAACCAAAACACCTTAATCAGCTACTCACCATAATTTCCTGCATTACCGCCCACACTGACACAGACACAAAAACTTGTTAGCCCGTATAGTACATGTACGGGCCTTGTCAGTCTGACTGCCATCAGCAAGATTGACAAATCATGAATGACGTCATCCTGCGTCCAACTTGACATCGGAGTTGTGCCTTCATATCCAATTCGACGGTGAAATGAACCCGGGCATGGGGGGGTAAGCCCGAGATGTCAATGGATCATTGTTATTGTCATGACCGAGGTATTGGGAGTTTGGGTTGGTATAGTGATGGCGAGTTCTTTTGTTGTGTCGATTCATATGATTGTATGTGGAAGTTGTGCGTATGGTTTGGGGCTTAGAGTGGTGAACGGGTAGGATTCTGGAGTTGAGGTGAGGGGTGGGGAACGCGGGGAAGTGGAGTACCGATCCGGTGTAGCGCGGCGTTCTGGCAGGACAGATCAGGTCGGGAGTGCCAGGGGTCCTGGCGCAGGAGCAGGAGTCCTAGCTCGTAGTCGGCAGTCCTGCGGCGTGTCGTAGTCGATCCTCGATAGATAGAGCCGCAGCCTCCCGCCATAGAGGTTTGGCGTGAGTTTCCCTTTGCAGTCCGTGCCCGTTCCATTGGCGCAGGTAGATATGAAGGCGGAGTGAGTAGGAAAGCAAGAGGAACGAGTCCTGGTTCCTAGTCGGGGGTATGACGTGAATTGGCATTGAGAGTAACGTCAATAAATTTATCTACTAAAGGTAACGTGAACCAGAGGTGACGTGAATCGGTAAAAGGAATGAGATTGGTGGTGCATACTGCGCTTCGAAGGTGGTAATGAAATGTCAGCGCGAGGAGGAATTTCGAAATGCGATCTGTTTCAATGCCGGCGGTATGGATACGCGAGTGGAGCGAGAGAAGCGGAAACAAAACCGGATTGTATAAATGCACGCCCGACAAGGCCCGCGAGGCGTGAGTAGGTACTGGTGCCCATTGGGTTGATTTCGGCTTGGCCTGCGCTAGATTGAGCGGGATGCCACAAGGGCAGGAAAGACTGACAGGAGGGCTTCCTGTAGGGATACGTGCGGGCGAACTGTTCTATCATGCAAGCGAAGATGTGTAACCGACGGGGCTCGCGAGGTACTATGAGGTGATAATTATAGTTGGTCCCGTTGGCTTTGAATTCGGCTCCAACGGCCTGCGGTAGATGAGTCATGAGGCCTAGGGCCAGGAAGGACTTACAGCATCAGGTGAGTCGGGCGCCCTGAGAGTTGTTGTACACGACGACCTCGGGGACTGAACCGGTCTTGTGTCTGGGGCGCTGTCACCGAGCCCGAAAGGGGTTGTTATCGCAAGACGATAACAGAAAATTGAACGGAGAGACATTATACATTTTGAGACATGGCGAAACTATGAAAGACGACTTAAGAAGAGAAGTCAGTCATTATATTGAGGCGCTGATCAGTGATTAACCACGAGATAGGAGACATGATCCGAGTGAAAGGGTGGAATGGAGGACGTACTATTTGTACCGTTTGCGCAGCTAGTAGGCCTATCACGAGAGAAGGACGACATGCGGAGACGGTGAGGCTAGAGTTGCCACGTGTCTAAACCACAGATAATCGCAAGATTTTTTCAATATCTCGCCCGAGCTCAATGCCCGGGCTTCAAGAATTCATGTTCAGACCTATATACTTGAACGATTTTCATTGAGCGTCAATTAACTTTTACCTTCACTCTTTTGCAACACCTGGTCGTGAGTGGTCGTCTGCTGCCTCGTGTTCTTAAAGTTGACGTGTACGCGCCGCGTGCCTAACGTAGTAACGTTGTGATTTCACAACAGAGTTTCGCACAGCCACAAGCTTATATCAAAAACAGAACTCTTCATCAAAAAAAATAATCGGCACGGGCCTCCCTGGCAGGCTTTCCTCTTGCACGACCGTCGACGACCATGCCATCCGTCCTCGTCGCCGCCTTTCTACTCGGTGCGCGCGTCGCGTCGCCTGCCGTCGTCCTCCTAGCCACTCTCTCCCTGATATCCTCTAAGCGTCTTTCTCACCAGTATCAAAGTCCAATAACACCCGTCGTCGTCACATCTCGTGTCCCACGGAGAACACTCATTCTCGTTCTTCTCAGCATCAGCGCTTTCACTTTCTTGGCAGATGGTCTCGCATACGTCGTATATGCTGTCCTTAACAAAGTTTGGCCTAAAGCCACTGGTATCGAAATCGCAAGTGTTTTGGGTTTACTAGCGTATGCCGGTTTGGCAGCTCTTGGCGCATGGAAGGACGCCAGCGACGATGAGATCTGGAATCGGAGTCGAGTCAAGGTCGCAATAGTTATCGCTCTCGCACTCGACATCCTCCAGGTCGTCCTCTCCTTCATTGGAACAGGTCCGTTCTTACTCGCTTCCATCATTCACTTCATTTACCTTATCAATCAATGAAATTCAGACTCCCATCACATTTGCACATCACCTCTGCGGTCATGCATACCTAATCTTTTGCATGGTGTCCTACCACTCGCACGAGTACTTGCACTCCTTCCTCTTCTTGTAGCGCTCTTCTGCCCTCATGTCGTTTACCTTGCTGCGCAATCACGTGGTTACACAGAAGAAGCTGATGAGACCGCTCCTTTGGTATCACAGCACGTCCCTCACGACTCGTTGCTGTTGCAACCAGAAGACGCCGACCCTGATGGTCCTAGTAGTACCGCAAAATACGGCACTTTTACGTCACGAAGCGGTCCTACCACCCGCAGCGCGTCCCCGGTTCCAGGCGTACGAGAGCCAACCAAGGTCAGTAAGCCCAACCTAGTGTAGCACAATCTAACGCTTCCACAGACAACCTCACGTGAAGTAGCCGTCGATCCCTCATGGCGGGAACTCTTCACTCGTATATCTCGCATCACGCCCCATCTCTGGCCCTCCCGCTACCCAAAGCTGCAATTCATCGCAGTACGTCCTTACATTACATTCTATTACCCCAATTAACCATTTCCTAGTTGATCTGTTTCCTCATCCTTCTTCTCGGTCGCGTAGTCAACGCCTTTCTTCCTCTTACGCTCGGCGCACTCATCACCACATTCGATACGCCGGGCGTAGCTCCATTCCCTGCGTTTGGCGCAAGCCCATGGCCATACCTAATTACCTACGTCCTTCTCCGCTTCCTCGCTTCTTCAGGTGGTCTCGCAGCCATCCGCGACGCACTCTGGATCCCACTCATGCAATACAGCGATCGCAGCATGTCGATGCTCTCATTCAACCATGTCCTTGCTCTGTCTCTCAGCTGGCATACAAAACGCAAGACTGGCGAGCTGCTCCGTATCCTTGATAGAGGAAGCGCAATAAACCGCGTTGGGGAGCTTATCGGGTTCACTGTGATTCCTGCACTCGTGGATATATGTGTTGCGCTCGTCGTGTTTGTCTTTAGGTTTGAACCTGCGTTGGGCGCTGTCGTCGCTGTCGTGATGGGAAGTTATATCTGGGCGAGTGTCGTGCTTACGAGGTATAGGACTAGGATACGGAGGCGGATGAATGAGCGGGATGTGGTAAGTGCTCAGTCCTGCTTTGTTTTGACTATGAAGTGGGTCTTAACTGCACGCATTCTCAGGTCACGCGCGGGATCCATACGGATTGTCTCCTTAACTATGAGACTGTCAAGTATTTCGGTGGGGAGGAGTATGAGGCGCAGAGGTATACGGAGGCTATTGGGGAGTATCAGAGTTTGGAGAAGAGGGTCGTTCGTGAGTGTTTCTGTCTCATCACATTTCAAAAGCCACGTCTTGTTTCAACGCCGTCCGATTTTCAAACCAATCCTATGTTGCATTTCAATGGCAAACACAAATGCTGATTACACCTGTAGTATCTCTCAACCTCCTGAACCTCGTACAAACGCTCATCATCACCTCCGGTCTTCTGGTCGGTTCTTTGATCGTCGCGTCGCGCATCACGAGAGGACAGAGTAATACTAGCGATTTTGTGGTGTTCATCACTTATTATGCGCAAGTGGGTATTCTGTTTTGTGCGACGATGGCGCAGAGCTGACGTCCTTTGACCATGCCAGCTCTACTTCCCTCTCTCGAACCTAGGCGGCGTATATCGCGCAATCAACCAAAGCCTTGTCGATACCGAGAAATTGCTTCATCTCCTCAATGAGCCCACTGAAGTTGTCGATGAGCCTGATGCCAAGGAATTGATAGTCACGAATGGCGAAGTTGAATTTGGTGCGTGACCCTCTCCATTCCCATATACATCCGCCTTAACCCACCACAGACAACGTATCCTTCTCCTACGACAATCAAACTTCCGCACTGCACAATATCTCCTTCAAAGTCCCCCGCGGCGGACGCGTTGCCCTCGTTGGCGAAAGCGGAGCAGGCAAAAGCACGATCCTGCGTCTCCTCTACCGCTTCTACGACCTCCAACCCGGCTCAGGACGTATCCTAATCGACGGTCAAGACATCCGCACAGTAACGCTCTCAAGCCTGCGTCGCGCAATAGGCGTCGTACCCCAAGATCCCGTGCTCTTCAATGCCAGCATCGGATACAACATCGCTTATGGCCAACCTTCGACCACGCTCACTGATGAAAACATCATCGTCTCCAGTGCCCAAGCTGCTCATATGCATGACCGTATCATGAGTTTCCCAGAGGGGTATGAGACGAAGGTGGGAGAGAGGGGTGTGAGGCTGAGTGGGGGTGAGAAGCAACGGGTGGCGATTGCTAGGACTATGGTGAAGAATCCAAGGGTGTTGCTTCTGGATGAAGCTACTAGTGCTTTGGATAGTGCGACGGAACGCGGGGTGCTGGAGGGCGCGCTTGGGAGGCTTGTGGATGGGAGGAGTTGTTTGAGTATAGCGCATCGGTTGAGTACGATCAAAGGGGCTGATTTGTGAGTGATTTTCAGGGTGTTTTGTTGGTGATGCGGTGCTGATTTGTTTTCTTGTGAAGGATTATGGTTCTCAAGGACGGACGGATCGTTGAACAGGGCTCGCATAGGGAGCTCCTGGAACTCAACAGCCTCTTTGCATCCATGTGGGCAGATCAGATCAGCGCGTCCGAAGATCCCAAAACCCCAGCTGGATACGACGTCGACGACGATGCCCCCGTCGTCGACATTCCTGAATCTGAAACGCGCAGCACAGCAGTCGAAGAGCCCTTAATCATTGATTCTCCTCAAGTCGTCCCAGCATCCCTACCAGCCAAACAAGAGGCACCTATATCTATATCGTTCCCCGTAACCGACGAAGCACCCCAGGCGTTCCCAACGACAGCATCCACGTCCGACGCGCCTTCCGTCCACAGCTATCCAGAGCGTTCAGCCATACCTGCGCATGTGCAAGGCGCGAGCGTTACGTTTGATGCGAAAGCGACTACGCCTCCGCGGACGGGTTCGCCTGAGCCTAAGAGAGGGCTCTCGGCGCATAATATCCAAAGACTTGCGAGGAAGATAAGTCTCAGCGGCAAAGCTCCGAAATTGCCTGCGGTTTTACGCCGGGACGCGAGCTTGCGAGAGGCGAGTATGGCGAGCAGCGGGAGTGGTGCTGGAACTGCGAGCGGGAGTGCATCTACGCCCCCCACTGGAAGCGCTAGGGAGAGCGTGGATGAGCCGCAGACCGAGGCTGCTTTGAAGAAGGAAGAGAAGAAGAAGAAGAGGAAGAGTTTTATCTAGAAGTTCCTCCTTTCTCTCTGATTCCCGTCTCTTTTCATCGTTGTGTTCCTTTCGTTCCCTTTTCCTTCCTGTCCCTTTCCTTTCCCTGTCATATGTTCTGACCACCTTACTTCTAACGACCCCTGTCACGACACATCATCATTTTTCCCTCATCATTGACATGCATTTTCAATCACATGCGACTTGCGATTTTGATTTTTGTTCTGTTCGATACATACACGTGTTGTGGTGCTGTATTGATACCACTCGATCGAATGTCTGCTTTAAATTTGGTTGTCAAACATGGTTCTTGCATTGTTGCTCTGATGTTGGTTTGCGATCTTGGTCTGTTATGGGCTCGCGTTTTATACGCTTTGTATTTGCTATGCATGTCGTATGTAGTAAATTATATTGTGTGGTGACAAACAAGGGGAGACTGAAGCAATTACAAATATTGTAAGAACAGCGGTTTATTAGCTGGAGTACCCTCAAGCATTATAAAGTAGTACGTGTAGCCACTGTAGTGGCCCAGCCCTACAGACTAACATTCAATAACCGTATTCCGCAAGTAAGCTTGTCAACTTTTCACAAACTAGGCTATGGACGGCTTGCTCCGACTGATGTCGGCGTGCGCGCATTGCGGGTGATGCATGCGGGTCGTCGGGGAGCAAATTGATGCAAACGTGTGCGGAAAACCGCATCCCAAGGCTTTCCAGTTTGTCCTTGTTCTTCACCCACCAGTTATCCATGTCCGTATAATCTTCCAAGAAGGTGACCACAGCGACGACTGGTACGCGCCCTGGCCCGGCGGTAGAGCCCACGATGTCAGTGAAATTTTTATAATCCCTGGCCAGTGCCTTCTGGGCACTCGACCCCCTCATGCAATACAAGATAAGATGGACTCCGTCATCTCTGTACAACTTCTCGTACGACTGTTTGAGGCGCCGTTTTGCCCAAAAGGTCCGCAAAGAACCCATTGATTTGAGTGAGGAAACTTCCCAAAGTTTGAAGTGGCGATCTCCAAGACTGATTTCGGGGGAGGTATGTTCGAGATTGCAGGGTTCTGAATCTGGCGACGTCTGTGCAACGTCGCGTCCCATAATCAAGTTGAAAATAGAACTTTCCCCAACTCCAGTCTCCCCGAAAAATAACACATTCAAAGGACCTGCAAGCGACTTTTGACCGCGTGGAAGGATCAGTACACATAAAAGCAATGAACCACTAGACTCTCACCAGCGACGAGACCGTAGAAAAGAGATGGTGTGCCCGAGGACTAGAGGGAACAGTTTTGGGTGACGGAACAAGGCTTCGCGAGGAGTACTGAAACGACGGTGCAGTCGAAATACCAGCCTAGTTGATAAATATTTAAGCCGAATTACTTCAACCACAAGTTCGCAAGTCCTTACCTGCTCCGCGACCAAGTATGTACTTTCATCGCTTTCCTCCACCTCACCAACAAGGACATCCTGTCAGAGTCAGAAACTCTACTCCTACATGACAAGACAAGTCATGAGCTTACATCTTGTGTCAAAGCCTCTAGTTCCCCCCTTATGAAGCTCATGGCCGTGAGGGCACATGGACGAGCAGATGGATTAATTGACCAACACTGCTCGATGTGATTCCAACGGGCGTCTGTGACGTCAGATGTCGCCTCGGATACCTCAGGGCGCGGGATATCCTCTCCTTTTAGAATTTTTTGAACGACTTTATACTCGTCAATGTCATGCCAAGGAACAGTCAGAGTTAACAACTGGGATGAATGATACATTAAAATATAGATTTTGTGGACTTCGAACACTTAAACTTACATGATACATGACACGACCAAAAGAGTACATGTCGTTCTGCGTGGTCGGTTTGATATCGGAAGGGGGATCGTGTGGCCTGAGCAACTCAGGCGCAGTCCACCTGATTGCACCAGGCTGAGCATCTGATACTTCAACTGGGCGGCCATTTAAATGTCCACAGAGGACATTGGACAAACCGAAGTCCGTTAGGCAAGCCGTGTATTTTCCGTCCTTGAGATCTACCAAAACGTCGGACTGGATTGTTTAATGAGTGGAACTGAATGTAAAGAGGGTGAGCTCACGCTCTTAATGTCACCGTGGACAACGGGGAAAGAGTGAACTGACAGCAAATTTATCAGTCGAAACAAGACGACCGTGAAGGGAACACAAACGATAGAAGAGCCCAGATGCTATGTCGTGAAGCTAGTGAATAAGGATGATTTAGTGTAGGTCCATTGCAGCCAAACAAGTTTAAGTTACCAGTTTCAATTTGGACTTAATGGTTAATGTAGCACCCTGTTCTGTGATCAGACGGAACAGCGTGCCGTCCGGAAACCACTGGGAGACAAGGGCTGTGGTTGACCCAAAACCCTCTGTCGTTCCATAAAGTGTGACGATATTGTCGTGGATGAGGTGTGCCCATATTGCAGTTTCTCGTCGAAACCTCTAGCAAATCCACATAAAATAGTGTTCAAAACAGAAAACATACACCCTTACTCTTAAGTCCTGCTCTGAGATGCAATTCGTGGGATGCCTGAAGGTTTTTACTGCGACCTGTAGTGCGATAATGAACAGGCTGATCAGTAAGTTACGCCGGCACTGCCCACTGGCCAGACCTTGACAGGGCCCGACGGCCGTCCCCATTCACATCTGTAAACGTTTCCGAATCTACCACAGGTGACGTAGTCGTTTATCGTACCGAAGATCTGACCTGTCAGATCTTCTGCTAGTGCCACTGGTACAAAGAATCTAATGACTTCCGTTGCCTCCGGGCGATCATCTGGGTTCCAAGACCAGCATTTTTGAATCAAGTTCCAGTGATCGTCAAGAAAGTTGTCGGGACGAGCAGGAGTCGCTCTTTTCAATAGCTCAATGATGATATGAGTTGAGTTTTTCTTGTCTTTCCACGGTATATCCCCCGAAATGATCTGAGAGGAGAAAGCTTAGAATAGAACTACAGAAAAACAAAAGGATCGCACAAAGAACATGACACCACTAAAAGAATATACATCACTCTTAAAATTCGGTCGTACAAGTTCAGCCTCTGGGTCGATTCCAATGACCTCAGGCGCACGCCATTGAGGATTGAAGCTGCGGTTTGCGGTTGTTGTATTCAGCTGCGACTCTGCGTCCCCTACAACTGTTGCGAGACCGAAATCTGTGAGACGTGGATTCCCCGCACCATCTATAAGAACATTTGCCTGAGGCTTATGAATGAGTGTAACATCCACGGAGAGACGACCGTACATACGGGATGAAGGTCTCCGTGAACGACATTCTCCGAGTGAACTTGGTGGACATCAAGAACAAAAACAACAATAGGATAGCGATGTACGAACGATATCCGAGGCCATCGGCAACGCCCCTGACCTTTTAGCATAAAATCGATCAATGCTTGGGGAATGTGATTAGTGAACAAGAGACTCGCCAATTCCACTTTATTCCAAGCGGTGATTGTAGCCTGCTCAAGGTAGATATACAATGTTCCGGAGGGCATCCATTGTGAAACGAGAGCAGGACACGGAGACCCGACATGTGCGGTGCCAAGTAGCGGTACGATAGTTTGGTGTTTCGACAGTCTAATCCACACATTGAGTTCCCGAAGCATTGCCTACATAGGCCATGGAGCGAAGTGTGATTTGAGTCGCCAAACTCCGGTTAGATGACTGACCTTCTCATATTTCTCTACAGCTCTCCCAGGATCGATCTTGAACACCTTTACTGCGACCTGACGGATATCAGATGGAGAATTCAGGAGGTTGGGCAACTTGAAGGTGGTCAGGCAAACCTCTTTTGTGCCTTCGCTGGTATTGATGGTGCGCCGATAAACGGAACCAAATGAACCAGATGTGCATGGATCCCCGAGCTTCAACGCAGAAATTTGAGACGTGAAATCGGTAGGGATATCGCTGCAAAACATGATGAAAGGACGAGAAACATCATGGGAGACGACTCACTGTTGAGGCGCGAGTCTCTTCATGCCAGTGGGTAGTAGGATTACTACTTTGCGGGAGGGAAGTGAGGCTGGTTTTCAAGTTGATAGCCGCAAGGCGCTTATTGGGTTCGTAATAAGGGTCTTTGCGAGTCACTTGGAGCAGTTCTGCTTGGAGAATCACATTAACATTGTCTCGACTACCGTGCTATGAATACTCGATGTTCGCGATCCTCGACATATCCTATTTCTGAGCGATTTGGGCGAAGGCGCGCAGCGCCTCCC
This sequence comes from Suillus subalutaceus, assembly GCF_016647625.1. Lineage (NCBI taxonomy): Eukaryota > Fungi > Basidiomycota > Agaricomycetes > Boletales > Suillaceae > Suillus > Suillus subalutaceus. Next base: position 76,574 of record NW_024540415.1, read on the forward strand.
GGTCCCGAGTTGCGTGTCCTGCCAGATAAAAGGTGAGCTGCGAGGGTGGGAGGGAAAAGAAAAACCATCGCGAACTACTCATGACAGGGATCGGGCGCAGTCCGGACCACCGAAGAGGGAGAGCGATGAGCGATGCTTGAGTGTTGATACGGCCCATCGCGTGTTTGAAAAGGGAGCGGTGGGTGGGGAAAAGAGAAGGAGGAAGAACGTCGTCGTTGAGGACGACTGAGACGATACGGCGCGACGTTGCAGTACGAAGTCAGAAGGTTCGTACTGCCCCCGACGCTTGCGCAAAGACTTAACTCTATTCCTACACTCGTTCCTCGTTACATAATAGACTATCAATCTTTGCGAGTCACTTGGAGCAGTTCTGCTTGGAGAATCACATTAACATTGTCTCGACTACCGTGCTATGAATACTCGATGTTCGCGATCCTCGACATATCCTATTTCTGAGCGATTTGGGCGAAGGCGCGCAGCGCCTCCCGGTCCCGAGTTGCGTGTCCTGCCAGATAAAAGGTGAGCTGCGGTTCCCAAATGTCTAGGAGTCCGACGACGCATCGAGCGAACCGAAGATACCCATAGAACTAGGAGGAGGATGGATGCTTACATGAAGAACCCGTCACCGAATGCGGGGCATTGTGTGCCGCAGGAATTCATCTTGAATGGCAGGCGTTGCTTGAAGGTATGGTGCGAGAATCTGAGCGTGATCTCGAAGATAGATCTGGAAGGCATCACTGGCCCATCTTCCCATCGTCTTGACGACTTCGAATGGGATGTTTCGGAGGAGGTATTCCAAGGTGGCGCCTATTCTGATAGCGTGGCCTTGCAACGGGTCAAGGCCAGCATCCTTTGCAGCGCGAGCGAGCCGTGTGATGAACTTCGTTTTTGTCAAAGGACGGTGTGCCTCGCCGAACTTATAGGAAAAGAGTGCGATATCGAAGTGGGGGTTGTTGATGTTGAGATGGTTGGATAATGCTGCCTCAGGATCAGTAGGGCCCTCTTGTTTCGCCCAGAAAACATCCTCCCCATTTTGCGATGTTTTCGTGCGGGGCAAATGAAAAACTGTAGTCGCGAGCCCATTGCGGTCTGTTTCATGGCGAATGTCGGATCGTTTGACATGAATGGAGGGATCGAATGATGAAAGGGTTCGGACCGTGAATTCTCCAGCTCTGGCCATTGAATAAAAGGCTGTTGTGAGACAGCTACCCACTGCGGCATCGAGAGGGTTGTTGGGGTCTAGTTTCTGCAAGATGCTAGTTATGAAAGCCACAGTGTAAGGTGGTCTTTTCTTCCTTCTTGATGACGAGGGCGTGAGGTTCTTGGCTGCTCTTAGCATGGCATCTATTTTGTCGTCATCTAAGGACCATGATTTTCCATGTAAGATGTGCCATGCACGAATACCGTGGACATAACTCGATATAGTTTTCCCTGAATATGATCCGGCTAAGTCTGAAATAAAAGCTGAAATGAGTTCAGAAGACGCTGGTGCACGCATGGCTTCGTTGATGGAATTTGAGTCACAGTACACATGGTAGGCAAGGATGCCACTTCCATATGCCTCCTGGGTGCTGCCGGCCCATGCGTGGATCATGACATCTTGAATGCGCTGTGCATCGGCGTGAGGAAGGGAAGATAATGATTCGTCATCAGTGGCTGGTCGCCATAGACGGAGCCTGTCCTTAGCTGCACAATGGGGTCTTAGGACGGAAACCCGAGGGCTGAGATTAGCAGGATAAGCCGCAATAAGCTTGCGTCGCTTTAAAGAGCTCTTCTCCTTGGCGACGGAGCTCGTCGTTGAGGTGCTCAGCTGATTCTCGCGAGCGGGCTCGGTCATTGACATGTGGGAGCGCTTTGACGTTCTTGCTGCGTGCATGGCACTCAGAAGGGATAGCGGGATCGTTGAAGTTTGTGATGAAGGGTTGGAGTGGCTGGGGAATGCTAATTGGGGGAAGCAGTAGGTCTGAGGGAGGGTAGATTCCCCTGGACGGAGCGTCTGCTGGGTTTGTAGTTACTGGGTACATAGCGCGTGAGGAAAGTGCATTGTGCGGATGCAGTGAGCTCATGGATCCTTTTGAAGACAGTATTGGTGGCTCTGTTGCGGCTACGCCCTTTCCACCACCCTTCGACAACTCCTCGATTGTCCCCGAATATTTTAATGCAGCTGCCCGTTGGCATGAACCGAGGAGTGCAATAATGAGGAATTCCATACCGAACAGCCTCTGCCCAGCCAATGTCTCTGTCCTCGGCTTTCCAGCCTGGGAGGAGATGCCACGCTCGCCATCTGCCGTTGATCCAAATCGCGATGCCAGTGCCTGAGCTAGCGTCTGAGTAAGCCGAGGGGTCAATGACTTCGACGGGCCCTGGGATTGGCCGAGAGACGAGTGATTGAGAGAGGCTGGCTTTCCACCACCGGAGGTCATCACCTGTGTGCTTGGGGGGGGAACGAGGCATGTGTGGACGGTCGTGAAAGATGGATAGCATGGTTTCGAGAGAAACGAGGGTAAGCTCTTCCCGCTGGGAGGACCAGAGAAGCATGTAAGAGTTTCCCATAAAGCTCCTGGACTTCCCGTAGTGTGTGCGAAGACCGAATCTCCCATTCCCTGATAGCTGCCACATACTTCTCCTTCTTGCTCTGTGGGATCGAGATAGAACGCGACTCGATGTCCCAAAGGAAACCGATAAAAGGGGCACATGACGAGAAAAGGATGTCCTTTGCCAGTTCCCAGGGTATTCCAAGAATTTTGGATAGGCGGTTGATGTCGTCAAAGCAAAATGTGAAGCGAGCATCTTCTGGCGATCGCGGGGAGGCTGTTGAGAGATCAATGATGGGAAATGAACAGTCTTCGTCAAACTCTTCAATTCTGCCGTCAGGCATGGTTGAACCACGATACCATTTTCGACCTCCTTCAATAAGCATGCCACCATTTCGTGCAATGATAGCAGCACGAGATTTGCGCAGGTTGTTGTAGCTGGCAAGGTGCTCTCGCAGAATCCGAATGAATAGGTGATCATCCACCCATTTGGATACAGGACCAATTCCTTGTGATCGGAATATGTCTGCACCAGCATCTGCAACCTCGCCATAGGTTCCCGCTGATGCCGAGAACCCGAAACAAAAGCTAGAATCAATTGCAAAGCTGTCTTCTCCTGTCCTGATGACCAAGCCTGGCCATTGAGAAGGATGAAGAGGTACTGTGCGGTAGGCTTCAGCCACGTCACGAACAGCTGCCTGAGATCCTGGGGGGAGAGACCAGATGAGTAGACAGATTGTTGATGCTGTGCCCCACGTGCATGGATATAAGTTAGAGTCGATAGAGGAATTAATGGATGATACTGTAGCTGATGGACGAAGCGGGAATGAGAGGTTTTGTACGAGACGGAATCTTCCTGGCTTTCCCGGCTTAGGAACCATGGAGAGTGGGGCTGTCTGAAAAGGACCAATGAGTTCTTCAGTCTCTGATTTAGATATAGGTCCGATATAACGACCAGTGGAATATTCACGGTCCAGAATGGCAGTAAAGGCGTCAAAATGTGCATGTAGTGAGGGGTTATTAGGTGGGGTATAAGTTTGAGATATGGTTGGGACGCTGCCCATGAAACCAAAGCGAAAACCATTCGGAATATGTGCATATTTACGTATGAGATTTGAAGAAATGAGAAACTGCAGCCAGGCCTCAGGCCTATAGGGAGTGATAGCGTTAGATGCTCTCGCTTTGAGGGCAGTCTTGAGCTCCGTGATCCTTTGCTCCGCATCCTGAACATTCGTGCACGTGAGTTCGAGAGGGGTTGGTGCATCCCTTGGGTCTCTGCCAGTCGTAGCAGATTTCGAGGCCCTCTGGATTGACCAAGTGACCCTCTGCGTTTCGACGACATCGAGTCTTGGTTCGTTTGTCCCATAGGAACTCGGATGCGCATTTGTGGATGGGGTGACGGAAACCGGCCGAGGCATAGGGCGCAGGCTGATGGGCTGGTTTGGCCTGCGCCCGCTGGAAAAAACTGCTGCGACTTCTGTGGTTTCTTTGCCATTTGGTTAGCAGGGCGGTACGGGTGATAGCGGCCATCATTCACAAGAGGTACCGTCTCTGCATGCCCGTTTCGGCTGGAACTCATGTCTCTCCCCCGAGAACGGAAGGAAGTGTTGGGAACTGCAAGCGAGTTTTGCAACTGAGTGAGATAGAGCAAGCATGAAAGGATTCGAGTAAGCCAGGGTTCGAACAATTATACGAAAGCAAAGATTTGGTTAAACCATGGTATACAGGGATGTGCGAAAGCAGTGTGGGCATAAGCGAAGCAGCGGTTAAGTTGTTTGAGAGGGACACAGGAAAGCGGGAGCACAGGAGTTTGTGTCAGCATGAGGGTAGATAGAGCGGCAGCATAGCGAGCGCAAGCAAGGGAGAGCGGAAGACAGAAGACGAAGTCATATACATATGTGTTAGCACGTGGGAAGCAGATGGGAATTGTACCCCGAAAGCAGGGATAGCCAAGAGTGAAAGCATTTAGACAGCCAGCAGGGTCCGTTTCCGAAGTGAGATTGAATATATGAAAGAAATTGGTCAGTGATCGAATGTTGGTGGGTGACGCACTACGCACCATTTTGAGACCCTCATCTCGTTCAGCCTCCCATACGTCGTCAGATATCGAGTTGTATAGGGCATTATTGAATAAACCAATGTTGAACCCTTGGTCTTGCGCTAAGCGATCATGCCATTCACGGCGCACAAATCCTGCGTAGCGAAGCAGAGCCTTTTCTCCTCGTGGCCGCATGCGATGCTCATGGTTGGTAATGAGCGTGAAAAATAATGCTAAAGCCTGCTGATGCTTTTGCGGCCAGTTGTTCTTTTCAATGTGCACAAGAAAGCTGGTCTTTGCGAGGTCAAACTGCCGCCAAGATAGGTCATGATCCTGTAGAGCCTTCTGAGAGGCTTTGAAAGACGCGATCGTCTTGAGGGCAACTACACCATCCACTTTGGCGAAGCCAAAAGCGTCATCTGAGTCTGACGTGGACCTAGAGGTGGTGGAAGCCTCGTGGCAACCGTCAGGGCTAAAGTACCACAATTCTACATACTCCATGTTCTTGATCCTTTGGATAGCATACTGGGATGGGCGAGGTATGATAACGTCTGCAACGAGAGCCCCTTCATCAAAATCGTTGATCTTGGGCTTTTTCTTCTCAGCTTCGCGCCTCTCTAGCTGTTCCTCGGCCTCTTTTTCAGCTCTCTCGCGCTCTAACTGTTCTTGCAGGGTGCGAGCATCTTCCTCATTCTGTTGCTGCCAAAGGATAATGCGTTCCTGGCGCTCGAGTCTCCAGCCTTCAGCCATTTGCTCGAGTGCATCTTCTCTGGCCGTGCCCCCTGCCACAAGGGCGTTGAGCCATCCCGCGTATGCTGCTGACTCGAAATTGGGCTGCGCTTCCAGCGCTGGGTCTGCTAAGATGCGTTGCATGGTAGGCCGGGTGAATTCGGAGAGTGTTTGCTAAGAGTGTGTTTTGGAGAAATTGACTGAGTGTTTCTAAGAGTAGTAGCAAGAGTAGGAAGAACGGAGAAAAGAGAAGGAGGAAGAACGTCGTCGTTGAGGACGACTGAGACGATACGGCGCGACGTTGCAGTACGAAGTCAGAAGGTTCGTACTGCCCCCGACGCTTGCGCAAAGACTTAACTCTATTCCTACACTCGTTCCTCGTTACATAATAGACTATCAAACCAGGTCCAGCCCACAGTGGCGACGGTCATGCTGCAGAAGATGTTTCGCGTATACGGTACCACCTCCAGGCCATGGTGGAATCGTACAATGTGACTTGTTTATTCAAGGGGCTTTTATGGACAAAGTTCGAATATTCTTTACCAAGCACTGAGCAGTGCTAGTACCGTGGCATTAATGTAATCGGAGTCAAGTCAAGGTCGCAATAGCTATTCATTCTCCCACTCGCCCGTGACATCAGGGTTCATTCTTACTCGCTTCCATCATTCAGTTCATTTAACCTTATCAATCCATGAAATACAGATCCGCATCACATTTGCACATCATGCATATCCAATCTTTTGCATGGTGTCCTACCACTCGCACGAGTACTTACTTGCACTTCTTCCTCGGGCTGCTAGAGTATAGCGCAACCTCACGCTTCCACAGACAACCCCGCGCGAAGTAGCCGTCGATCTCTCAAGGCCCGTATATCACGCCCCATCTCTGTCCCTCCCACTATCCAAAGCTGCAATTCATCGCAGCACGTACCTCCATTACATTTTATTGCCCCAACCAATCACTTCCTGGTTGACCTGTTTCCTCGTCCTTGTTCTCGGACGCATAGGCAACAACGCCTTGCTGTCTCTTACACTCGGTGCACTTACCACTACCTTCGCCACACCAAGCATAGCTCCATTCCCTGCATTCGGCACAAGCCCATGACTATACGAAACGCAAGATGGGTGAGCTGTTCCATATTCTCGACAGACATCCTCAGATCGAACCTGTATTTCATTTCAATCGCGAATGTGCTGATCACACCTATAGTATCTCTCTTGAAGCTCGTACAAATGCTCATCATCATTTCCGGTCTTCTGATCAGTTCTTTGATCGTCGTGTCGCGTATCACGGGAGGACAGAGTAATACTAGCGATTGTGGTGTTCATCACTTATTATGCGCAAGTGGGTATTCTGTTTTGTGCGACGATGGTGCAGAGCTGACGTCCTTTGACCACGCCAGCTCTACTTTCCTCTGTCGAACCTATGTGGCGTATATCGCGCAATCAACCAAAGCCTTGTCGACACTGAGAAACCGCTACACTCCCTCAATGAGCCAACTGAAGTGGTCGAAGAACTCGATCCTAAGGAATCATAACGACCCCTGCTATGACACATCATCTTATCTTTCCATCATCATTATCATGCATTTTTCAATCACATGTGACTTTGATTTTTGATTTATTCGATAGATACACGTGTTATGGTGCTATATTGATATCCTTCGGTCGAATGTATGCTTTAAATGCGGTAGTCAAACATGGTTCTTGCATTGTTGCTCTGACGTTAGTCCGGGATCTTGGTCTGTTGTGGGCGTGCGTTCTATATACTTTGTATTTGCTATGCGTGGTGTAGTAATCTATATAACCCGCAGAGATGGATTTCGGCGCTAGTATAGACAGGAGAATGACGATACATGAGATGTGATTAATGATATGAATTATATAGTAGAGTATGTAGTATCAACTCAGATGTGCAGCGTATCCTCGATAGACGAAGTCTACAATTGCAATTGGGTGAGCATAAGGCATAGTTAAAGTCATCAACCTACGTCTTGCCTGATCATATCAGCCAACTGTTTTGCAACGTCTGGAGATACACCACAACGCTTGGTGAGAAGAGAGACAAGATCCTTCCTTTTCACAAACGGGCCCCCGGCAAGTAACTCCTTTGGCCTACGCATCAACAACGCAAACAAGTTATCCCCTCCTATCCATGCTTACTTCTGCCCATCGGCGGTAAATCGCTGAACAAGATTCCAGATCGTGATACGTGATTCTTTGTATCCTCCGTCCAATCTGTTAACGGTGATGCACGCATGACCGGCGAGCTGGATCTGGTATTTTTCGAAGGTGCTGCAGTTTCTCACCCACCAGTCCTCCAACCTGTGCTCTCTTCCAAGGTTCGTTACTGCAAGAACGATTGGGACCTTCTTCTCGCAAAGGAATTCGTAAAAGAGCCGGTAACTGCTCTGAAGCGTAGCAGTGACTCTGCCGGCGCGTACGCAGAATAGAAGAAGATCGATGCCGCCTTGTCTATCCAATTCCTTGATGAGCCGATGGGAGTTTTCGACAGACTCGAGGTACTCTTGATTCCCAGCTGCGGTTCCTCGAGTCCGACAGTATTGAAAACCTTATATGAGTCTCCACCGAAAACCGATGGTGTACTCTTGCCATTGCATGTCATAGGGTTTCCGCGCTATCTCTTCGTCCGCCATGAGGTTGACGAGTGACTTTTTTGCCTGCTCCCCTCTCCCCAAATCCACAATATATAATCTTATGATGACTTGGAGCGCGGCGTCCACCCGCGTGCGTCTCACGTGCGCTTACTTGACCAATTTCTACTACCACTACCATTCAGAAACCTACTAACGTTACCATCATTAGCTTCGCTCCATCACTTACAACATTGCCGAGTCCTCGTGCTCACGAAATTTACTTCATTTGGTTGCGAGCACATCATCAATTCCTTATAAGCTGACCCTTTCATCTGCGTCATCTTGCTGTTTGAACACCGCAGCTCCAAAACATGTCGACGTCATTTACGCACAACGAAAAATATAAATTCTGAGTCGTTCTTCATCAGTTTGCCCACGCATCATTTGTGTTTTACGACTTGATCTATTATGCCCGGTTCATCCATGAATCCGTCTTGATGATATTTCACACAGTCGTATACTACAGTGCTGACACTGTAAAAGAAGATGATCAGCTCATAGCAGATCACCCTGAAGCGACACCTGATTTTCTCGCAATTCTCTCACAAAATGGAATTCCAAAGCACGAACTTTATCTCAAGCAGGGCTGTATTTGCTCACTTAGGCGCAATATGTCTGTTCAGAAGGAACTGGTGAAGAATGCACGCCTCATCATACAACAATTGCACCGCCGTTATGTCAAGGTTCGAGTCATCAACAACAGGACAGGTCAACTTGGAGATACTCAATACATCCCCCGCATCCACTTCGAATTCACACCCCCACGCGTAAGTTAGACTGTTCATCGTCTACAATTTCCCCTCCGTCTTGCATATGCAACAACTTTCAATGGTTGCCAAGGTCTAACCCTTGACAAGACCGTTCTCAACCTTCGCTGCGAAGTCTTCGCACACGGTCAACTGTACACAGCCCTTTCACGGATCCGTCAACGAGACGATTCACGCATCCTATTTTCAGAAGACAAACCAAATGACGATTTCAATACGTCCAACGTCGTGTATAAAGAATTGTTATTAGATTTGAACTAGATCCATCCAACGAGCCGCGCAGCGGCAAGCACTTGTAGTACAATAGTTTTATGCCTGTCCTCACTTGTTAATGTTGAAAAAATACGGAACTTCATCTGGAGACTGATACCTTGTGGCCACTACAGGAGGGATGGTCCGTGTAATGCTATACAGCGTTTGAGGTTAGAAAAATGTGATGTAAATGGTACTCGAAGATTATTTACCTGTCAGCCATATCAGGAGTGGTCCGGATAATACTACATCGCATTTGATAAATATAGTGCAAATGACATCGGAAAGAATACGTACCTTTCGGACATTTTAGGACGGATGGTCAGGATAGTGCTAGGTAACGTTTGAGATCAGAAAACTACAACGCAAATGACATCTGAAGACTACAGACCTTTCGGCCATTTCAGGAGGGGTAGCCTGAACAGTGCTATGTAGGGGTTTAAGGTTGGAAAAATACTGCGCAAACATCATCTGAAGGCTACATACCTCTCAACCATTTCAGGAGAGGTGGTCCGGATAGTGCTATATGGTGTTTGAGGTTAGAACAGTGCGGCGCAAACGGCATCAGAACAATCCATGCCTTTCAGTCATTTCGGGACGGATGGTCTGATTAGTGCTAGGTAGAGTTTGAGGTTAGAAAACTACAACACAAACGGCATATGAAGACTACAGACCTTTCAGCCATTTCAGGAGAGATGGCCTGGATAGTGCTATGTAACGTCTGTGGTCAGGAAAGAAAGGCGCAAACGTCATCTGAAGACCACATACCTGTCAATAATTTCAGGACTGGTGGTCCAGATAGTACTATGTAGCATTTGAGGTTGGAAAAGTGCGGCGCAAACGGGATCAGAACAATACGTACCTTTCAGTCATTTCAGAACGGATGGTCCGAATAGTGCTAGGTAGAGTTCGAGGTTAGAAAACTACAACGCAAACGGCATCTGAAGACTATAGACCTTTCAGCCATTTCAGGAGGGATGGTCCGGATAGTGCTATGTAACGTCTGTGTTTAGGAAAGAGAGGAAAAAACGTCATCTAGAGAATATGTACCTTTGAGTCATGTTAGTATAAAGATTTCGAATCACGACTTTTGCTAAGCTCTCCCCCAACCCGCAGCGCATCGTGAGGACTCCAAGAACGTCGGCTTTGCTTGCTTGCCAGGTTGAGGGGTCATCTGCCCCAACGATCCTTGCATACGACCAATCTCCTCTGTTCCAGTGCTGTGCTTGTCGGCTGATCAATTTGCCCACTTCTGTTCTGGACATTTCATACTTCTCCCTGCATTTCGGGTCTGGATTGTCTGCTGCAGTGATACAAGCATGATCGACATACTTGACCGCCTGACGATCGAACCATTCCTTGTTGTGCGCGTGCCAATCGTCCATGTTATCCTCTCCCTCCAGGTGAGTGGCGATGAGCGCGACTGGCACCTTCTCCTCAAAGAGAAACTCATAGAGTAGCCTGTAGTTAGTGATGAATGTTGATGGTATTTCGTCCCCCTTGATGCAGTACAACAGCAGATAGACTCCTCCTTTCTCACGAAGCTCCTTGGCCAACTTGTGAGCATTGGTGATGGCGTAAAGGAATCCGCTAGGGTTCGTGCGGTAGTCGTCGAACCCAGTAGTATCATAGACGCGATACGGTACGTCATCGATGGTGATACCATATGCGTCGTAATGCAATGTAAGACTATTCTGGTCTGACGAGGTCTCAGCGACCTGTCTACCTGCTAGAAGGTTGATCACAGAGCTTTTCCCAGCGCCACGTTCTCCAAAAATGATGATGTTTTTCGGTGTAATGTATTCAATGACTTCCGCGGCATCTGGGCGATTCCCCGGATCCCAAGACCAGCATTTTTGAATCGATGTCCAGTGATAATCAAGGATGTTGTCGGGACGCAGATGTTCGACTTTTTGCGACAGCGCGATGCAGATTTGAACCGAGCTCTTCTCCTTCCACGGTACATCCCCGAGATGATCTGAGAGGAAACAAATTAGGATAGAGCTGCGGAAAACACCAAGATCGCACAAAAAACATGACACCACCCAAAGCATAGATATCACTCTTGAAAGACGGTTTTTCAGGGTCACGCTCGATTCCAACGATTTCAGGCGCACGCCATCGAGAATCTAAGGTGCGGGTCGCGGTCGTCATGGACAACTGCAGCTCTGCGTCCCCTGCGACTGTCGCGAGACCAAAATCCGTGAGACGTGGATTCCCCGAGTCATCTATGAGCACATTTGCCTGAAGCTTATGAATGAGTGCAACATCCACAAAGAGACAACTGTACATGCAGGATGAAGGTCTCCGTGAATGATATTCTCCGATTGAACTGGGTAGGTATCAAAAACAACAATAACGAGATAGTGACAGAAGCCGACTGACGGTAATTCAGGCCATCAGCGACGCCCATGGCCTTGTAGCATAAAATCGATGAATGCTTGGCGAATGTGATTGTTGTGAACGAGGGGCTCACCAATTTAATTCTAGTTGAATCGGTCGCGTTAACTTGCTCGAGGTACATATATAATGTCCCAGAAGACATCCATTGGGAAATGAGAGCCGGAAATGGAGACTCGACCTTCGCGGTGCCAAGTAGCGGTACGATAGTCGAGTGCTTCAATCTTAGCCAAACCAGGAGTTCTCGACGCATTGTCTACATAGATCATGGAGCGAAGTGATCACAATCCGGTTAGCTGACCCACTTTTTCAATTTTCTCCATGGTTCTCCCAGGATCAATCTTGAACACCTTCACTGCTACCTGATGGATATTCGATGGTCGATTCACGAGGGTTGGTTAGTCAGACAGACCTCCATTGAGTCTTTTCTCGACTTGATGGTACGCCGATAAACCACACCGAAGGAACCCGAATTACATGGAGATCCGAGCTTCAACGTCTCAGAAATTTGAGATGTGAAGTCACTAGGAGTATTACTAGTATCGCTGCAACATGTGAAGTGTCAAGGCAATGCTTATTGGACTCCAAGAAGGCTCACTCTTCAGGTGCGGGTTCTGTCATGGGTAGGGCTACCTTTGCAGGAGGATGGTTTCAAGGAGTGAACTTGAACTATTCTTGCGATCCGATCTTTGCAAGGCATTCACCGAGATTTGTAAGAAAGCCTGGCAGCATGCGTGCTGCAGAGTCCAGACCGTATTACTGATCATATCGCCTCGAGGCATGGATGGACCCGTAATAATATTGAATCAACAATTCGGGAATTGACGCGGAGTCGTGCAATGTCATTTCATCACAATACGTATAATGTGACATTCCATGCAGCCCATCGCCTCATTGATGGCTTCCTGGTTATCGGACATGGCATGATCGATGAGCATCCGCACCTTTGACACCCTCGACGTTGTACCCTTTCCCGTCCATGGCCCTACTTACTCCGAGTTTCATCTTATATGTCCTCCTGCGCACAACGTCCTGGCGTTGTGGATGGCGAGCGTGGCGCTGATGAGGTATCAGAACAGTATATGGAAGCAGGTGAACGAGATATGGTAAGTATTATAACATGCTTTTTGCTTTTTGTGCCTTTTTTTTACTTACGTCACGGTGACGTTGGTCTTGGTTGTCTGCCTTCGAGAGACGGGTATTGCCTGACGTCATCCAGGTGATTCTGAGCGCCTGATGGGCTGAGGAACCAATTGAATTGGTGATTGAAAATGGGAAGTTCAACCCATCCTAATCCCCACAATCTACCTAATAGACTCGGAAAAAGGGAATGTTCTGCGACAGCCAATCCCCACTCTACACAACATCCCCTTCAAATACTTCAAGCCCTTCCCTGAGGCGCGTAGCTCTTGTCTGCGAGTCCGGAGCAGGCAAAATAACCATCCTCCGCCTCCTCTAACGATTCTACAACCTCCAAATGATCGACGGACAGGATATCTGACCTCGCGCGATTGGCACAGTCTCACAAAACCCCGTGCTTCTCAACAGTAGCATGAGGTATGACATCGCTCGCGGCCAACTATCAACTACTCATCCCCCTGAGAGCACAAACTCCTTGGCAGGTGCACGACTGCATCATGAGAAACGAGCGTACCAGATGCAAGTATGGTTAATGTGTCAGTCCGTCGTACCAAGTCGTGTTTGTTCATCATTAATCTACTTGAGCAATAGCCTCTGAGATATCATGTTCCAACACTCTGAAGCTTTTTCTGTAAGCAAATCGATTTAGCTTGTGATTGACGCTGATTCTTTCAAGATTATTCTGCAGCAAAAACACACGACCGTGAACAGGACTCCGGGTGGATTATGTATGACACGACACCTTTCACTGGATACCTACTGGTCCGTGTTGAGTCCAATCAACGACTCAGAGCTCCTGTGATGACATTGAAGTAGTCCTGTGCTGATCACCGCGTCATCTTTCATTACTTCTGAAATGGTATGCCAGTTCAAGAAACACGTATTTACATGATTTTGCGTCAATGCCCCATATCTGATTTCATGTCGTAGCTCTATCCCAACTGCCCTTGCTGTTATAGCCCTCTTCCAGAACTCCCCATTTGCACGTTCGACACCGTTTACCAGGACTCCTCCACGGCAACGGAACCCCACACTTCAACTTGTATATGTGTGAACGCGCTCCATTTTGAGATAGTTGATGATTTTGCAGTATGGATGATGCCATTATTAAGAGCTCATGACAATGTGCAATCAAATACAAATGGTCACGCGAAGCCAAATCTCTTTCCTGTCACTCTCGCTCTTGGTGGCATGTCCTACGTTGGCACGACAAGCTCGCCAGCCCACCCCTACTCGTAAGTGCGGGACACAATGCTGCGAGGTGCTTAGACGGCTTTTCCAAACCCTGATCTATCGATGTGACAATAGCTGTAACTGAAAGCAGTGTCCGGGGCGGCAACTATCGCCCCATACTTTTCAGATGTCTTTATGCCGTCCTAAATCACTACTCAATTGGTTCAAGATATGCATCCGAGTATTAAGGTACGTCTCTGTTTGTATAGGCATTCACGATCAGGCAAACAAGTTTTACGCCAGGTCCTGTAAATGCCAGAACTCCGAGTTTGGCTGAAATTGCTGCAGCCTGTAGGGTACACCAATGCGATTCGCCGATTCCTGATGCTGATGTTAGTTTTATTTCAAGCTGAGCCATTTCGTAGTATAACATGTAGATGGCTGATGAGCATAGATCTCGCTGAATACCGCTGCTATCATGTCAACAGTTCTGGATTTGAAAGCATTTTATATGTATGCGAGTGTTGCAACGAGTGTGCCTGTTTCACACTCACCAAGCTAGCATTTTTCAGGCTTTTTATGTAGTCCTCATACTTCCAGATACAATCTGGTCATTGTACCAGCGTGGTTTGCATGCAGGACGCCAACCGTCCAATGGCTGCGGTTACCGCCCTGCTATTTGTACTGAGTTCTGTATAAACTTTGCATTTGCTATGCGTGGTGTAGTAATTTATGTAATTTACATGTAGTGCAAACAAAAGGAACAGATGCACACGCTGCGATGGTATCAGGATGTAGGGTTGGTAATTAGGTAGTACAAACAAATCTTCGTGATATCTATGCTGGAGCAGTAAGTATACAAGCTGGAGTATCTTCGAAGTATCATAAAGTAGCACATGTGGCAACCCAACCCTACAGATGCTAACATAAATCCAAGAACCACAATTGTTTCAAGAAGCGGACACTATATTGGAGCTAACGGGGGTGCTCCCCGTTTGATAGGCCTGGTAGAGGAGGGTGCGGATAACCTCTTCTGATCGCCGTCGACGTCCGCGCATGGCGGGTGATGCATGTGGATCGTCAGGGAGGGAAGTGATACAAGCGTGTGCAGAGAACCGCATCCCAAGGCGTTCCACATTGTCCTTGTTACGCATCCACCATTGATCCATGTTCGTAGGATAGTCTTCCAAGGAGGTGACCACAGCAGCGACTGGTACACGGCCTGGACCGGCGGTCGAGCCGACGATGTCGGTAAAGGATTTATAATCCTTGACCCGTGCCCTCTGGGCTCTCGATCCCCTCATACAATACAAGAGAAGATATACTCCATCGTCTCTACACAGTCTCTTATATGACTTTTTCAGGCGCCATTTCAAAAGTAAGGTCCGGAAAAAACCCATTGGTTCGATGGACGAAACTTCCCAAAGTTTGAAATGGCGGGTTCCAATGCTGACTTCGTAGGGGGTATGTGTGAGCGTGGGAGGTTCTTGATCTGGCGAGGTCTGTGCAGCATCTCGCCCCATGATCAGATTGATAACGGAAGCTTTTGCCTACTCCAGTCTCCCCAAAAATCAAAACATTGAAAGGTTCCGAAAGTGACTTCTCGCATGATAAGCAAGCATGAAACGATGCACCATTGGGCACTCACTAGCGTTGAGACCGAAGAGAAGATATGGCGTGTTAGAGAAGTGGAGGGAAACGGCTTGGCTTGGTGAATTTCGCGAAGACTGGCTTGCACTTATTGCCACAATTTCAGCCTAGTTAATAAGCATTGAAGCCAAATCGTGCCAACCACAAACTAGAGTTAATCACCTGATGTTGGGTAAACTGATCGATGTATCGAAGAACTTCTGTTGCCTCTGGACGACCCACGGGGTCCCAAGACCAGCATTGTTGAATCAATCTCCAGTAATAGTCAGGAATGTTGTCGGGACGTGCAGGAGTAGCTCCCTTCGATAGCTCAATGATGATATGAGTTGAATTTTTCTTCTCTTTCCATGGTGTAACCCCCGAGAGGATCTGAGAAGGAAAAGCTTAGAATAGAGCCGCAAAAAAAAACGGAGATCGCACAAGGAACATAACACCACCAAAAGAATAGATATCACTCATAAATGTCGGTTTTGCAGGATCATACTCGAGTCCAATGACTTCAGGAGCACGCCATCGAACATTGAGTTCACGTGCCGCAGTTGTCGCACCCCACTGCAACTCTGGGTCTCCTACGACTGTTGCGAGACCAAAATCTGTGAGACGTGGATTGCCTAAATCGTCTATGAGCACATTTGCCTGAGGCCTATGAATGAGTGCAACATCCACAGAGAGACGACTGCACATACAGGATGAAGGTCTCCGTGAACGACACCCTCGGAGTGAACTAAACGGGTATCAAGAACAAAATTAATAACAGGGCAAGGATCTACGAACGATACTTGAGGCCATGTGCGACGCCCATGCCCTTGTAGCGTAAAATCAATCAATGCTTGGCGAATGTGGTTGGTGAACAAGAGACTCACCAATTCAACTTTAGCGGAAGCAGTAATTGTACTTTGCTCGAGGTACATATACAATGTACCAGGGGACATCCATTGAGAAACTAGAGCTGGCAATGAAGAATCGACGTATGCGATGCCAAGTAGCGGAACTATGGTTGAATTTTTTGACAGTCTAAGCCATAGTTCGAGTTCCCGACGCATTGCCTATATATACTATTGAGCAAGTGTGGTTTTGAGTCGGCACACTCTAGTAAGATGTAATTGACCTTCTCAATTTTCTTCATAGCTCTCCCAGGATCGATCTTGAGTACCTTCACTGCGACCTGATGGATTTTAGTTGATTGATTGATGGTCTCGGACAAATTGAACAAACAAACCTCCATTGTACCTTCGTTGGTCTTGATGCTGCACCGATAAACCGCGCCGAAGGATACAGACGCATATGGGCGTCCGAGCTTTAAGGCGTCAAAAATTTGAGATGTGAAGTCGCCAAGGGTATTACTGCAAAGTATGACAAAAGGTGAAGGGCACATGATGGAGGAAAACTCACTCTTCGATTGCAAGTCCCGTCACACGTATAGCTAGTGGGTTTCAGTGAGTGAGGCGGACTAATGGATGAATGAAAACTGATGAATACATCCAAGCACTTCCACAGCCCTCGGGCGATCCAATGGGTCCCAAGACCAGCATTTCTGAATCAAGACCCAATGATTGTCTAGAATGTTGTGAGGACGCGCACTGACAGGGTTGGCTCGTTCCGCCAGCCCAGCGACAATTTGAAATGCCCCCTTATTTTTCCATGGCACATCCCCCGAGACCACCTAAAAGGAAAAGGCTCAGGTTGAAGGTAAAAGAAGCACAACAAGATCGCACAAAAATCATGACACCACCGAAAGAATATATATCACTCTCGAAAGTCGGTAGTTCAGGGTCACCCTTGATTCCAATGACCTCAGGCGCCCGCCATCGAGGATTGAAGTCGCTGCCTGCGGTCGTGCTACCCCACTGCAACTCTGGGTCTCCTACGACTGTTGCGAGACCGAAATCGGTGAGAAGTGGATTACCCGCACCATCTATGAGTACATTTGCCTGAGGTTTATGAATAAGTGTCAATATCCACAAAGAGACGACCGCACATACGGGATGGAGGTCTCCGTGAATAACATTCTCTGAGTGAACTGGATAGACATCAAGGACAAAAAACAACAATAGGATAGGGAATACGAACGATGCCTGAGGCCCTCGGCAATGCCCGTCACCTTGTAGCATAAAGTCGATCAATGCTTGACGAATGTGGTTAGTGAACGAGACTCACCAATTGAGCTTTAGCGGAAGCAGGTAATTGCACCTTGCTCGAGGTACATGTACAATGTGCCAGAGGACATCCATTGCGAAATGAGACCCGGTAAATGAGACCCGACATGTGCGATGCCAAGTAGCGGCACAATAGTTGGGTATTTTGACAGTCTAAGCCACACCTTGAGTTCCCGACGCATCGCCTACATGGACCATTAAGCAAAGTGTGATTTGAGTCGGCACACTCCAGTTAGATGACTTACCTTCTCAATTTTCTCTATAGATCTCTTAGGGATCATGGATCTTGACCACCTTCACAGCGACCTGATGGATGTTAGTTGGATGGTTGATGAGCTCAGACAAGTTGGTAAGACAGTGACAAACCTCTGTTGTCCCTTTGCTGATCTCGATGGTGAACCGATACACGTCACCAAAGGATCCAGATGCACATGGACGTGCGAGCTTCAACTTCTCAGAAATTTGGGGTGTGAAATCGCTAGGGATATCGCTGCAAAAATGATGAAAGATCAAGGCAATGATAATTATGGGAGAAGGCTCACTCTTCAAGTTCGGGTGCAGGTCCCGTCATGGGTAGGGCTTATTTCAGGAGGCAAGCTCAAGCCCTACTAGCTATAGGAAGTGAAGCAGACCAGTTTTCAAGTTCAAATGCAAGGCGCTCCGAGTCATTCAATAGCCACTTTAATTACGGCATCGCCTGGCCGGTGGTGCTGGTGAGTCCTTACTCGGTTCCATCAAGTCACGTTCAACGGTTGACCCACTAATTATTTACTGCATATCAATCTATTATAAGTCCCTCCCCAAGACTACTCCTCTCATATATATGCATGCCAGCGGTATGTCTCTACATAAATTACCTAACTTTTTGCTCTTGCAACCAGGAATCATAAACGTTCACAATTTACGATTGACCTATAAATCCATCCTACCTTTTCGATCCAATCCATCTTTGAGTCAGACCCGCATTGCATTCCAAATCTTTTGCATCCTGTCCTACCTCTCGAGCGCATCCATCCTCGCCTCCTCCCTCTCCTCATCGCGCTCTTCTTCCCCCGCGTCGTGACATGATAGCGACTTTGCGCAGGGTTGTATAAGGAAGATTCGGAGTCAGGTTGAATCTGCCACTGCTACACAGACCTTACCATTTGACTCTCGCACGCCTGGGATTGTGGACGCACATGCGCGTAGCAGGTTCTGCTAGGGCCGTCAGTGTCTGCCTCCTCTGGTTGTAAGAGAAATCACTCAGGCGCGTGAGGGACATGCTGTGACATGAGCGGTCTCGTCAATTCCTCGTAGCAGGAACTCTTCACCCTGTATATCTCGCCTCACGCCCCATCTGTGGCCATCCTGTTATTCAATTCATCACAGTACGTACATTCCACCAACCCATAAGTCCTCAGTCATTGATCCCTTCCTAGTTGATCTGTTTCCTCGTTCTTGTTCTCGGACCAGCGTTAATGCCTTGCTTCCTTTCACACTCAAGCACTCAGATCAGCACCTTTGATACCCGGGATGAGGTTCCCTTTCCCGCATTCGATTCAAGTCCATCGCTCTACTTCATCTCATCAAGCTATGTCCTGCGCTTTCTCGCATCCTCCAGCGACCGGTGTCGCAGACACTCTGCCAATGCTTTCTATGTTGATGTTTTGATTCGATTTTTGGGCGTGCTTTTATCTACTTTGAACTTGCTATGTGTGTGGTAGCAATTTATATAACCCACAGACAGAATCCTAGCCCATGAAACGAAGGGAGACTGAGTACTGAACACGCATGTGATGTGATGATATCATAACTATATAGTACAACGAGTACGTTGTTGCAATGTATCATCGATAAGGACCAAGTCTACCATTGCAATGGGGTGAGTATAAGCATAGAAAGGGTGTGACTAAGTATCCTCTTCCATAGATCTACTCGTCTTGCTTGATCACATTAGCCAACTGTCTTGCGACATCTCGAGACATACCGCAACGCTCCATGAGATGAGGGACAAGATCCTTCTTTTTCACATGCGAACTGCCTGCAAGTAACTCCTTCGGCTTACGCATCAACGACACGAACAAGTTGTCCCCTCCCATCCATGCTTGCTTCTGCTCGTCCAGCAGTAAACTTTGTAGCAAGATTGCGGATCGTGATGCGCGATTCTTCATAAAGGTCTCTGTATCTGCTGTCCAATCTGTTTGTGGTAGTGATGCACGCATGACCAGCGACCTGGATCTGATATTCGTCAAAGGTCCTCTTGTTTTTCTCCCACCAGTCCTCCATCCTCCGCTCTCTTTCGAGGCTCGTGATCGCAAGAACAACGGGGGCCTTCTTCTCGCAAAGGAATTCATGAAAGAGTCGGTAGTTTCTCTGAATCGTGGTAATGATGTTTCCAGGGCGAATGCAGAATAGAAGTAGATCAACGCCGCCTTGTCTGTCCAATTCCTTGATGAGTCGATAGGTGTTTTCGACAGACTCGAGGTAATCTTTGATTCCTAGCTGTGGTTCCTCGAGCCCGACGGTATCGAAAACCTGATATGAGTCACCGCCGAAACCGATGGTGTACTCTTTCCACCGCATTGTACAGCGCTTCATGTCAGGAGATGTGGGCGCTAGCTCCTCTCCCGCCATAAGGTTGATGAGTGAGCTTTTGCCTGACCCCGCCTCCCCAAATAGTACGATAGTTTTATGCCTGTTCTCGGTTGTTAACATTATGGAAATACAGAGCATCTGGAGACTACATGCCTTTTAGGAGGGTTATGATCCTCAACCAGTTGCAGCTGCGGCCCAGACATACTAGGAGTCGTGTTACGCTCGGTTCTACTTATTAATATTTGAACAAATACGGCAAGAGCATCTAAAGGCTACGTACCTTGCAGCCATTGTAGGGGGGATGACCTGGGTAGTGCTATGTAACGTCTCAAGTTAGAAAAATACGGCGCGAACGGCACCTGAAGACTACACACCCTTCAGCTGTTTCAGGATGGATTGTCTGGGTAGTGCTATATAGTGTACAGGATTAGAAACATACAGCACAAACGGCCTATATGAAAACTAAATACCTTTCAGGAGCGAGAATTCGAATCACGTCTTTCGCTAGGCTCTCCTCTATCCCGCAGCGCTTCGTAAGGACCCCGAGCGCATCTGACTTGTACGGACGTCCGGTCAAGAGGTCTTTCAACCCTCCAGTGAACCTCGCAAGCCACGCATCCCCGCCGTTCTCAACCCCGTGTGCATGGCGTCTGATTAAGCAGCCCACTTCTGCTCTGGACATGTCGTACTTTTTCCTGTATGTTGGGTCCAGATCGTCTGCCGCAGTGATACAAGCATGACCAATACACTTGACCGCATGGCTCGAGAACCACCCCTTGTTCCGCGTGTACCAATCATCCATGCAATCCTCTCTCTCCAGGTTAGTGACGACGACCGCGACTGGGATCTTCTTCTCGAAGAGAAATTCATAGAATAGTCTGTAGTTGGTGACAAACATTGTTGGCATCATGCCCGCCTTGATGCAGTACAGGAGCAGAGCGACTCCTCCTTTCTTTCTCAGCTCCTTCATCAGCTTGTCAGCATTAGAGATGGCGTTAAGAAATCCGATAGGGTCCACGCGGCTGTTGTCGGCCGCAGCAGTGTCATAGATGCGATACGGTACGTTCTCGATGGTAACATCGTATGCTTCATAATGCAATGTACAAACCTCAGTGTCTGAGGAGATCTTAGCGACCCGGCGCCCTGCGAGGAGGTTGATGATGGAGCTTTTCCCTACGCCACGCTCTCCAAAAAGGACAACATTTTTAGTATCCATCGACAATGGACCTAGCACGGCGGTTCCTCAGTACTAGGTTTTAGCTTGTAAGGACACAATAGTGAGCTCACGGTTACAACAAGTTATTACTTCTGGCCGAGTTGATGATCTTGGATGAAAGCAAGGAGTCAACGACTTCTGATACTTAGTATGCCACTTGCAGATACAAAATAGTGGTGCAATAAAGGTTACGACCTGAGAACCAATTACGAGGCTGGACATTTGCCAGTTTCCCTTTTTGCTGAGTCCAGAAACCAGCTTTCGCAGGTGCGGCATGCGAGCAACGTTGTGTTGCAGCCGTGAAGTATGAATTATGACCGATCATCTTGACATGTCTGGTTGGTGTCCACCAGCGGTCCACTACAATTATGACTCCCTGAGAGTAATATTCCCTGCACCACTGTACAACCTGCCAGCGCTCGTGCTGCTCGCTATTAGCAGGTAGCCACAGACACGAGTGACGATATAGCAGCGTTTTCATCTTGAATGCTGTCAAATCTCGATAACTTCCTGACGGCACGCGCTAACCTTGCATTCACCTCCTACTTAAGTACTAGTGGAAGACCCTTGATCTAGAAGCATAGGCAAATTCGAACCAGTTGCTACCTGGTGATATGTCTGGAGAAATATATCAGTAATGTCCACAGATATCGATGACTTGCAATGTATCAGATATGCCACTGTGATCGAGCGACTCGACTACAGGTTGCACTTATAGACTTATAGTCTGTCACTGGGTGGGTACAAGAAGATAAGCACTCGAGGTCGAAGTTCAGGAACACTCAGAGTGGATTGGAAGCGAGATTCGACCGCAACTATGCCATAGTATCGCAGTGCTGTGGGTTGAAAATGAAGAGAACCAATCTCAGCCGAGTCCGGCCAGGGTGTTGATATTTGCAGGCCTGCAGGTCCGGTCGTTCCGGGACTAGCGGACTTTTAACTCTTGAATTATGACGTGTCTCTCGCAAGTCTCGATCCATATTTGTTCGATTAACTCTTGACGTTTTCTTTCACAATGAAATCGAATGAATCCCGCAACACACTATGTAATGCTTGCACACTCGTATGTGGGGTCATGTTCACACTGATATGCTTTATGTGTTTATAACTTTCTAACAGGCAACCTGACCAATCCCTGCCTGGACCATCCAATATTCCTCTCTTCACTCGATCTCTTATCTGGACCTCGAGGCCCATCACTGCCGTTAGGCTTTAAAGTGGTGCGTGTTCGAGGTTTATCTATGTACGAGTGCAAAACTTGAGCTCCGATTGAATATTATATTACTGCTCGCCGATTGGAGTGAAAGTCATTACAAGTCACCTGTGAAGGTGATTGGCATGAAGTAACGCAACTGAGTGCTGCCAGATCGATGATCCAGCCAGCCTTCCAGATAACTTCCGAAGCAGGAGGCGGATGCAAGGTTAGCACGCACTGTTTAAATTAACGACCTACTTGACGGTCGTCTGAGTCTTGACGATGTCGAAAACGCTATCGCGGTCTACCTACTGACAACAAGCAGCACAATCTTGGCGTGTTACATACATGGTGGTGCGGGGCTATGATTCTCGAGTAGATATATCCCGGCCAACTACGGATCATTGGAGGGTGTACGATTTTGAATTCTGACTTACCAGTTCTGGGAAGAAGAAACAAGATCGATTCCATTTCAGAACGAGCGCCTGCACAACGTTGTTTACACGTTTCAAATGCCAAAGTTTCGTTCTAGTGTCAACGAAAAAGGGTAGCCGATACCCAGCCTCATGTTAGCTTTGCAGGTCGTAACCTTCGTTGTGCACCGTGCCCTGCCTGCAGTGGCATAAGTATCAGAAGCCGTTGAATTATCGCTCTCATCGAAGATCGTCCACCCAGCCAGAAGAAACAACTTTGCTATAATCGTGAGCTCACCTTCGTGCCCCCTTTTTGCTTGAAACCCAGTACTGAAGAAGCGCACTAGGTCCATTGCCGATGCCTCCCAAAAACATTGTCATTTTTGGAGAGAGTGGCGTCGGGAAAAGCTCCATTATCAATCTCCTCGCAGGGCACCAGGTTGCTAGGACCTCTCCGGACACCAAACATTGTACATTGCGCTATGAAGCGTACAATGTCACCATCAGGGACGTGCCGTACCGCATCTATGATACTGCCGGGGTCGACGGCAATCGCATGGACCCTAGCGGATTTCTCAACGCCATCATCAACGCTGACAGGTTGATGAAGGAGCTGAAGGATAATGGAGGAGTCCATCTGCTGCTGTACTGCATCAAAGCAGGCAGGATACCACCGACGTTTGTCACCAATTACAGGCTATTCTATGAATTTTTCTTCGAGGAGAAGATACCGGTTGCGCTCATCGTTACTCACCTGGAGAGGGAGGAGCCCATGGATCATTGGTACACGCGAAACAAGGGATCGTTCGACCGCCATGCAGTCAAGTGTGTTGATCACGCTTGCATCACTGCGGCGGCCAACCTGGACCCAAAATACAAGAAGAAGTACGACGCATCCAAAAAGGAAGTGAGTGACTTGATCACACGAAATGAAGATACGGTAGTGGACTGGAATGGAGGAGATGGGTGGCTTGGCCGGTTCATTGGAAAGTTGAAAGACCTCTTAACGGGACGTCCAAGCAAGTCAGACATTCTTGGGGTCCTCACGAAGCGCTGCGGGATGGAGGATAGCCTAGCAAAAGACGTGATCCAAAAACTTAATAGATGACGCAAGTTTACTCGTTACGATAGCTGGACAGAGGCTGTTTCATTATAATTGGTTATCACCATGTAATACGACTGTAGGCGGGACTAGAATATTCAGTTCTGCTATTCTTCCTACGATGTGAGATACTTGGAGATTCAACGTGGAGCACGCCCACCTACAGCAATTCATGTGCGTGTTGCCCAGCTGCAACTCAAAATCCCCGTACTGACTACCTCGTGCTTGCGGCTCTGCATGCGGTTTTTCAAGGCGGCATGCTTAATGTATACCCTAGATATACTCAATACGTATCTCAGTTACGCCTCCGCCCGTAGTAGCACGACTGTCGCGTGCCAAAGATCAAGTCAGGCAAGGGAAAGTCGTGGCAGAAAGCTTCTGCATCATATAAAGATGCAATATATCAGTAGATCCTAGGAAAAGTTACGTCAATTCTGACCGTCCAAAGGAACAATTCGCTTCACCTCGACTACTTCCCAACACTCGCCAGCTACCCATTATACACATCACGATGGCGAAGAAGAAAAGCGCCGTTCACGCTAAGAACATCGTCATATTCGGCGCAATGGGCGCCGGAAAGAGTTCCCTCATAAACCTCATTGCAGATAAAAATATCGCTAAAACTGGCCCCGACCAGAAGCGCTGCACCCTCACATGGACCAAATATGAGTTACCCGACCTCTTTGATGATGGGATGCAATGCAATATCTTCGACACGATGGGTATCGAGAACCCAGAAATCGAATCAAAAGAATACCACCGATCTATCAAGAATGCCAGCCACCTTCTCCGCAAGCTTGATGCATGCGGCGGCACCAGTTTGTTGATATATTGCATTCAAAAAGGCCGTAACAATAGCGCATGGCGGAGCAACTACCAGTTATTCCACGAAGTGTTATATCAGCGGCGAGTCCCCATAGTCATGGTAGTAACGCGCCTCGAGGACAGTCATGGAGGAATGGTGGACGAATAACCATGCATTGTTAGAGAAATCTCACATCATCGTGGAGGGACATGCATGCGTAACAACCCTGAAGGAAGAAGATGTGAAGTACAAGGCATCGAGGGAAGCCGTGCGTGAGCTGATCCGGCAGTATGCAGCCGTTATGCCAGTGCCTGGGGGATGGAAGCAGGAGGGGAGAATCAAGGCGTTCATGCGACGGTTCAAGCAACCTGATCCGGAGGACAAGGAGAAGGAGGATAAACTACAGGAGGACCTCGAGGGTCAATGTGGCATGGAGAAAGGAGTTGGCTTCGAAGGTCGCAAAAGCATTCGTGTACACGTAGTAGACCAACAGACTCGCTGCTGTGGCAGCGATTGATCGCTATATATATCATGTACTATGCAGTGGCTTCAGTGCGTACCGGGCTGGCTTTCAAGCTGTAGTCTGTAGATAAGTATGCATGGTATCGCCGGGGTAGAGTTAGTTGTTTGTCGTTCAAGGAAAACTGTTTGTACAACGCTTATGTAAGCACACAACCCTCAGTTGGCGCCAACTTGAACCTCTTGGCGCCGGGCCAGGCGCTCATTGTATCACAGAAATGTTTGTAAGTAGTCAAGACTGTCGTCCCTTAACGTTTAAGCTGAAGCTTCAGCAATGATTAATGATCATCGCAGCCCGCTCTCCCATGAGAAGTGCCGTCGGATACGTTGTTCTGTATATGTCGTTAAACCGCACATCAAACAATTAATCCCTCTTCAATACCCACCGCGCCAATGTTCAACGGCGCAATGGACATATCTGCGACCCTTCAAGTTCGACACGCCGTAACATCTTAGTCGAGCATTCGACGACTCCTTGATCTGCCTGCTGACGTTCTTGCACTCCTTCCTCTCCTTGTGGCGCTTTTCCCCCGTCGACCACTTTACCTTTCTGTGCAATCCCATGGTTACACAGAGGAAGCTAATGTGGCCGCTCCTCTCGTATCTCAGCATGTCCTCATGACTTGTTTCACGGTGTTGCAACTAGAGAGATGCAGATGCTGACGGTCCTAGCTCTGCGTATCACTACATACGGCACTTCTATCTCCAGAAGCAGTCCTACCATCCGTTGTGTGTCCTCAATAATCAATTCAGGTGTGCGAGAGCCAGAAAAGGTCAGTATATAGGGCAGCTAATCTAACACTTCCGCAGATAACCCCGTGTCCAAGTAACTGTCGATCCCTCATCGACGGGAACCCTTCACCCTTCACCCTTCATGACCCGCATGACTCCATCTCTGGCCCTCCCATTATTCGAAGCTGCAATTCATCGCAGTGCGTACATCCCTTGCATTTTATCACTAACCTAATCATTTCTTAGTTAATCTGTTTCCTCGTCCTTGTTCTCGGACGCATAGTCAACGTATTGCTTCCTCTCAAACTCGGTGCACTCATCGCTACTTTCGACATACCAAGCATAACTACATTCCCTGCATATGGCGCCAACCCATGGTCGTACCTAATCACCTACGTCCGGTTCCGGTTCCTCGCATCTTCGGGCGGTCTCGCAGCCATCCGCGACGCATTCTAGATTCCACTCATGCAATACAGCGATCGCAGTATATTAATACTTTCATTCAACCGTGTCCTTACTCTTTCTTTCAGCTAGCATACGAAACGCGAGACCTGGCTAGCTGCTCCGTTTTCTCGATAGAGGAAGCGTAATAAACTGCGTTGGTGAGCTTATTTGGTTCATGGACTCGTGGATATATGTGTTGCGCACGTCGTGTTTGTTGTGAAATTCGAACCTGCATTGGACGTTGTGGTTGGAGTCGTGATGGGGAGTTATATCTGGGCGAGTATCACGCTTACGAGCTATAGGACTAGGATTCAGAGGCGGATGAATGAACGGGATTTGGTGAGTGCTTGGTACTGCTTCGTTTTGTCTATGACTATGAAGTGGATCTTAATTGCACGCATGCTCAAGTCACTCGCGGGATCCATACGGATTGTCTCCTTCACTACAAGATTGTCAAGTATTTCGGTGGGAGGAGTATGAGGCGCAGAGGTATACGGAGGCCATTGGGGAGTATCAGAGTTTAGAGAAGAGGGTCATTTGTGAGTGTTTCCGTCTCATCTCATTTCAAAAACCACGTCTTGTTTCAAATGTTCAAACCAATTCTGTGTTTCATTTCAATCGCGAACGCAAGTGCTGATCACACCTATCGTATCACTCAACCTCCTGAAACCTCATACAAACACTCAGGTCTTCTGGTCGGTTCTTCAATTGTCGCGTCGCGCATCACGAGGGGACAGAGTAATGCTAGTGATTTTGTGGTGTTCATCACCTATTATGCGCAAGTGGGTACCTTATCTCTTTCGTGTGGTGCAGAGCTGACGTCTTCTAATCACAACCATGCTGATGTCATCCACACCAGCTCTACTTCCCTCTTGTCGAACCTTGGCGGCATATACCGTGCAGTCGACCAAAGCCTGGTCGACACCAAGAAATTCTCAATGAGCTCACTGAAGTTGTTGATGAACGAACCTGATGCCAAGGAATCGGTAGTCTCCGCTTTCGCCAACTAACGCGTCCACTGCTGGGGACTTTGAAGGAAATATTGTGCACCGTGGAAGTTTGGTGATCGTAGGAGAAGGGTAGGTTGTTTGTGGTGGGTTAAGATGGATGTGTATGGGAATGGAGCGAGGACTACATACCAAATTCAATTTCGCCGTTCGAGCAGGCAAATGCACCATCCTGCGCCTCCTATATCTCTTCTACGACCTCCAACCCGACTCAGGGCGTATTCTAATCGACGGTCAAGACATCTGCACAGTAACGCTCTCAAGCCTGCGTCGCGCAATAGGCCAAGACCCCGTGCTCTTCAACGCCAGCATTGGGTATAAGATTGCTTATGGCCAACCTTCGACTAGACCCGCTGATGAAAACACTATCGTCTCGAGCGCCCAAGCTGCTCAGATGCATGACCGTATCATGAATTTCCCAGAGGGGTACGAGACGAAGGTGGGGGAGAGAGGGGCGAGAGGCTGAGTGGGGGCGAGAAGCAACGGGTGACGATTGCTAGGACTATGGTGAAGAATCTGAGGGTGTTGCTTTTGGATGATCTACTAGTGCGTTGGAGTGTGCGCTTCGGAGACTTGTGAATTGGAGGTTGCTTAAGTATTGCGCATCGGTTGAGTAAAATTAAGGGGACTGATCTGTGAGTGGTTTTTGGACGTGTTTTCTTGGTGATGCGGCGCTGATTCATTTTCTTGTGAAAGGTCATGGTTCTCAAGGACGGACGGATCGTTGAATAGCGCTCACATAGGATTTCCTTGAACTCAATGGCCTCTTCGCATCCATGTGGGCAGACCAGATCAGCGCGTCCAAAGATCCCAAAACCCCAGCTAGATACGTCCTCGACATTCCCTAATCTGAAACGCGCAGCACAGTGGTCGAAGAGCGCATAGTCGTTGATTCTCCTCAAGTCGTCCCAGCATCCCTACAAGCCAAACAAGACGCACCTATATCGTTCCGCGTAACCGACGATTCCTGACGACAACATCCACGTCCGACGCGGTTGTAGGCGTGCGTTTTATACACTTTGTATTTGTTATGTGTATGGTATGTAGTCCAACACATCTAAGCACGAGATCCCGCCGGCGATGGCGTCCACCACGTCATGCTGTGTTGTTGCCTTCTGTCTCGGCTCTTTCCGTCTGTTGTTGCGCGTTCATGCTCCGTCTCCTCTTTGCTCAGTACTATAGCGACCTCTGCTTCATTTCACGGCGTTGTTTGTCTTCAAAACGGAAGCGGATATCAGATCGATAAAAAGAATTTCTTGCGCTATGACGGATTCATCGCCACTCCAGAAATCGGAGATATTCGTGTAAATGTATTCACATCTGGCGCTAACACTGCTTCTGCGGAGGACGGAATCTATCTATTGGATGCGCGGATAACTATCGATCCCATCATAGAGGCCGATCACGCATCATTGAGTGCACCAGAACACATACCTGACTACCTTGCAATGTTGACCCATCCCGGAGTATCTGCTCATGATCGCCTGGATCTCTAACAGAACTGCATTTGCGCTATTCAATGAAACCACTCGGTGGGAAAAGGCTTGGTCAGAAACGCGTGCGTGCGGATAGTTGCTCTGCATCGTCGATTTACTGAAGTCCAACTTATCAATACTTTCGAAAGCCACTGCATTCCCCGCATTAACTTTGCGTTTCATCCAAACCGTTCGTCGTGGACGGTAAATCGAAGACAGTTTCCTTTGCGACTCGCGTATGCAACTACATTTAATGGTTGTCAAGGCTTGACGCTGGCATGAACCGTGCTCGACCTTCGAACGGATCCCTTTGCTCACGGTCAGTTGTACACGGCACTATCTAGGGTAAGAACGCGAAGAGACACGATGTGTCTATTCGCAGAGGCGAATGAAGGACAAGATTGTGCTAATATTGTATCTCCTGCGTTGCTACTGTGAAGTATTGTTGTATACAACCGACCGAAGGAGAGTCTTGCTACTGTAAACATAATGTATTGTCATGGAGCCGACCGAAGGGGAGTCCTTGTAAATTATAATGTGTAATGACAAACAAGGGGAGACTGAAGTAACTGTATTGTACAAACAGCGGTTTATGAGCCAGGAGTATTATAAAGTAGCACGCGTAGTAGCCCGGCCCTACAGACCAACATTCGAGAACCATGTTGCATAGGTAAACTGGACAACTTTTCATACAGTCGAAGCTAGGTTGGAATTCCGAGGTATTTCGGTACCTGCTTGATAGGAGTTATAAATGAGACTGCGGATGGCTTGTTCTGATCGCTGTCGGCGTGCACGCATAGCGGATGATGCATGTGGGTCGTCGGGGAGCGAAGTGATACAAACGTGTGCGGAAAACCGCATCCCGAGGCTTTCTAGGTTGTCCTTGTTCCTCGTCCACCACTTATCCATGCCCGTAGGATAATCTTCCAAGGAGGTGACCACAGCGGCGACTGGTACGCTGCCTGCCACAGTGGTGGTGGAGCAGACTATGTCGGTGAAAAAATTATAATCCCTGATCAGTGCCCTCTGAGCCTTCGACCCCTCATACAATACAAAAGAAGGTAGACTCCGTCATCTCTGTACAGCTTCTTGTACGACCTTTTCAAGCGCCATTTTGCAAAAAGGGTCCGAAAAAAACCCATTGATCCAAGTGAGGAAACTTCCCAAAGTTTGAAGCGGCGATCTCCAAGACTGACTTCGTGGGAGGTATGCTGCAGTGTGCAGGTTTCTGCGTCTGGCGACGTCTGTGCAACCTCTCGTCCCATGATCAAGTTGATGATGGCGCTTTTCCCAACTCCAGTCTCCCCGAAAAGCAACACATTCAAAGGACCGGCATGTGACTTGACCGCGTGGAAGGATCAGTACGCATAAAAACAATGAACCACTAGACTCTCACCAGCGACGAGACCGTAGAAAAGAGATGGTGTACCAGAGGACTAGAGGGAACGGTTTTGGGTGACAGAACAAGTGTTCGCGAGGGAGACTGAAATGACGGTGCGGTCGAAATCCCAGCCTGGTTAATAAACATTTAAGCCGAATTACTTCAACCACAAGCTGGCGAGTTCATACCTGCTCCGCGAGCAAGTATGCACTTTGATCGCTTTCCTGTACTTCACCGACAAGGACATCCTGTCAGAGTCAGAAACATTACTCCTACGTGACGAGACAAGTCACGAGCTTACATCTTGTTTCAAAGCCTCTAGTTCCCCCTTTATGAAGTTCATAGCCGTGAAGGCACATGGACGAGCAGATGGGTCAATTGACCAACACTGCTCGATATGATTCCAGTGAGCGTCTGTGACGTCAGACGTCACCTCAGATATCTCAGGACGCGGGATATCCTCTCCTTTTTGGATTTTTTGCATGACTTTGTATTCGTCAATGTTATGCCAAGGAACAGTCAAAGTCAACAACTGGGATGAATGATACATCAAATATAGATTTCGTGGACTTGAAACACTTACACTTACATGGAACATGACGCGACCGAAGGAATACATATCGTTCTGCGTGGTCGGTTTGATATCGGAAGGGTTATCACGTGACCTGAGCAACTCGGGCGCAGTCCACCTAATTGCACCAGCCCGAACAGTTGATCCTTCAATCTGACGCTTCCTTAAACGTCCGCAGAGGACATTTGACAAACCGAAGTCCGTCAGGCAAGCCTTGTATTCACCGTCCTTGATGTCCACCATAACGTTGGACTGGATTATTTAATGAGCGCAGTTTGAATGTGAAGAACATGAACTCACGCTATTAATGTCGCCGTGAACGACGGGAAAAGAGTGTACTAACGGCAATTTTTTTAGTCGAAGTAAGACAAACGATGAAAGGAAGACAGACAATAGTAGAGCCCAGATGCTATGCCGTGAAGCTAGTGAATAAGGATGATTCAGTCTAGGTCCATTGCAGCTAAACAGGTTTGAGTCACCAGCTCCAATTTGGACTTAATTGTTAATGTAGCACCCTGTTCTGTGATCAGACGGAACAGCGTGCCGTCTGGAAACCACTGGGAGACAAGGGCCGTAGTTGGCCCGAACCCCTCTGTCGTTCCATAAAGTGTGACGATGTTGTCGTGGACGAGGTGTGCCCATATTGCAGTTTCTTGTCGAAACCTCTAGCAAGTCCACATAAAATAGTGTCCGGAACAGAAAAACATAAACCCTTACTCTTAATTCCTGCTCCGAGGTGTGATTCATGTGATGCCTGAATGTTTTTACTGCGACCTGTAGTGCGACAATGAACAAGCTGATCAGCAAGTTACGCTGGCACTGACGACTAGCCAGACCTTGATAGAGCCCGACGGCCGTCTCCATTCACATCTGTAAACGTTTCCAAATGCACCACTGGCGACGTAGTCGTTTATCGTACCGAAGATCTGACCTGTCAGATCTTCTGCCAATGCCAGATGTATTTCGGGACTAAAAAAATGAGGGAACTAAATCAATGAAGGCTTGTTTCAGTATGAGCACCCTACGGAGGTGGAAGTCCCGAGGTGGATGACTAAGTAAGATACATTAGGATCTGCCACTGATTAGGATACCAGTAGACTGTCGAACCTGTGAGTCTTCATCCCAAGAATGGGTGATGCACTCATAGACTTTTGTGTTCCCCGTGAGCTGCCCTGCATCCTGTTGACTTGAGGTGCAGTGGTCGTCATAGCCAGTGTCGGTACGCGCTGCCGTCGTCACTGTCCTCCCCAAAGAGGATCCTCTTCGGGAACCTGAGAGTGTGAAAGTATTGGCAATGGCTGTCAAAGTGCGTTGACCCCTTCCACTCTGCACGACCTTGGTTTTGGAGTGCATGGTATTAATGGATGCAGTTCTTTTCTCTGCATCAAATATTGCATTTGAATGACTTTTCTAAGTGATGTGCATCAGGACCTGCTCCTGATTTGAATACTGCTGTCAAACCTGCGTGTCGTCATTCCTAGACTGATCAATGTATTCAATGATGCGTGCAGCCTCAGGCCGGTGCCCGGGATTCCAAGACCAGCATCGTTGAATCAAGTTCCAGAGATCATCATGGATATTCCCAGGACGCGCAGGAGTAGCTCTTCTCGACAGCTCAATGGAAATTTGATGTGAACGTTTCTTCTCTTTCCATGGGATATCCCCCGAGATGATCTGGGTGGAAATTTTTTAGGGTGGCACCAACGGAAATATGAGAGAGATCGCACAAAGAACATGACACTACCAAAAGAATAGATATCACTCTCGAAAGTCGGTATCTCAGGGTCACAGTCGACTCCAATAAGCTCAGGCGCACGCCATCGAGAATCAAAACTGCGGTCCGCCGTCGTGGTGGTGAGCTGTAGCTCTGGGTCTCCTACGACTGTTGCAATACCAAAACCTGTAAGGCGTGGATTCCTTGATCATCTATGAGCACGTTTACCTGAGGGCTTACGAATGAGTGCAATATCGGCGAAGAGACGACCGTACATACGGGCTGAAGGTCTCCGTGAACGACATTCTCTGAGTGAACTGGATGTGCATCAATAACAAGTAACGACTTAACAGAAATTGACAGACGATAATTGAGGCCATCAGCGATACCCTTGGCCTGTTAACATGAGAATGTTAGTTGGATGTGATTGGTGTGAATAAGGAACTTACCAATGCAACTTTCATAGAAGCAGTGAGGGCTGTTGCTTGCTTCTCCAGGTAAATATTTAACGTCCCGAAGGGCATCCACTGTGAGATAAAAGCTGGTAATGGAGATTCGAGATACGCAATACCAAGTAGCGGCACGATAGTCGAGTGTCTCAACCTAAACCACACCCGGAGTTCCCGACGCATTGCCTACAAGGTCCCCAGTAAACGAAATGTGATTTCAGTCGGCGCAGTTCAGTTAGAAGACTGACTTTCTCGATTTTGGCCATGGTTCTCTTATGGTCAATAATAATTACCTTCACTGCGACCTGATATTGAACATCAGGTGGTTATTTGATGAGCTTAGGTCACTCGGACAAACCTCCGTCGTGCCTCTGCTGGCCTCGATGGTGCTCCGATAGACCTGGCTAAAGGGACTGCATGTAATTGGAGATCCAAGCTTGGTAATTAGAGGCGTGAGGTCGCCAACGATATCACTGTAAATATGATGAGGGAGGACGATACACATTACAGGTGTACACTCACTCTTCAAGCGCAAATCCCCTCATGAATATATGTATATACGAGTATGCAGAGGTGCAAACAAGGAGTACGGTATGCAGGTTTCACTCCAAATGGTTGCCCGTACGGCCTTCTTTCAGGTGAAAGGTAGTGAACGACCTAACACCAAAGTCATACAACTAACTTCTCTGACATTTCCACAACCCCGACAGTCGGTCATCGGGGCCGCTTAGCGGAGTTGAGCGGAGCTTTAAAAACCACGAAATAGTTATGATTACATTATTTACATACTACTTGACCATGCTTCGTCTACTTACATGTCTAAATTATGCCTAAATTACTCTACTAGTAGAATGTTGGTAGAATCTCTTCATCAAAATGAACCCTCGCAGAGCGCTGTGGACGGTGTATCATAGAAATACCGTG